>NC_053023.1:655923278-656014013 GCF_003073215.2 Triticum urartu | reverse complement strand
GAATTCTCTAAAGTCTCTCTCTTTATCAAGAGAGCCCTGGCCGGACTACGGTCAGCAAGGTTGGGATACGGATGATGAAGAAATTCAAAACCCACCCACCACCCACTTCGTAGCCACTGTCGACGACTTAACCGACATGCTTGACTTCGACTCCGAAGACATCGACGGCATGGACGACGATGCAGGAGACAAACAAGAACCAGCACCTGTAGGGCGTTGGAAGGCCACCTCGTCATATGACATATATATGGTGGACACTCCAAAGGATGGAGATGGCGATGGAACAGCGGTGGACGATACCTCTAAGAAACAGCCCAAGCGCCGGCGTCAGTGGCGCCGCTCTAAATCCCGCCAAAGCAAAAACGGTGATTCCGGCACGGGAGATAATACTACTCCGGATAGCGCCGAAGAACACCCCCTCCGATAAAATTCGCACAGGAGGACAGAGAAGCCAGCCCTCATGAGAGGGCGGCGGACCAAGAGGTTGAGGACGATAATTATACGCCTCCCTCCAAAGACGAGGCAAGTCTCGACGATGACGAGTTCGTCGTGCCAGAGGATCTTGCCGAACAAGAGCGTTTTAAACGCAGGCTCATGGCCACGGCAAGCAGCCTCAAGAAAAAGCGGCAACAACTTAGAGCTGATCAGGATTTGCTAGCTGATAGATGGACTGAAGTCCTTGCGGCCGAAGAGTATGAACTCGAACGCCCCTCCAAGAGTTACCCAAAGCGCAGGCTACTACCCCGACTAGAGGAGGAAGAACCTACATCACCAGCACATGACATGGCCGACCAGCCACCTCATGGCCGCGACAGAGAGGCCTCTTGGCCCTCCACTCAAGCCATGCCCCGGCACCGCGTCAAGCATACTAAGGCATGGGAAAATGCGCCCGACCTGCGCGACATCCTGGAGGACAAGGCAAAGCAAACAAGATCGATCTACGGATCGCGCAGGCGCCCCACGGCACATGACGGTGATCGTCACTCCGGACGCAATGAATCCGGCCGGGATGAACTCAACAGACAAAGCTCCTTCGAGCTGCGTCGTGATATAGCCCAATACAGAGGCGCCGCACACCCACTATGCTTCACAGATGAAGTAATGGATCATAAAATCCCTGAGGGCTTCAAACCCGTAAACATCGAATCGTACGATGGCACAACAGATCCTGCAGTATGGATCGAGGATTATCTCCTTCATATCCACATGGCCCGCGGCGATGATCTACACGCCATCAAATACCTCCCACTCAATCTTAAGGGACCGGCCCGGCATTGGCTTAACAGCTTGCCAGCAAACTCAATCGGTTCTTGGGAGGACCTGGAAGCCGCATTCCTTGACAACTTCCATGGCAATTATGTGCGACCACCGGACGCCGATGACCTAAGCCACATAATTCAGCAGCCAGAAGAATCGGCCAGGAAATTCTGGACACGGTTCCTAACAAAGAAAAATCAGATAGTCCACTGTCCGGATGCAGAGGCCTTAGCGGCCTTTAAGCATAATATCTGTGACGAGTGGCTGGCCCGGCACCTGGGGCAGGAAAAGCCGAAATCTATGGCAGCCCTCACGACACTCATGACCCGCTTTTGCGCGGGAGAAGACAGCTGGCTAGCTCGCAGTAACAACTTAACCAAGAACACTGGTAATTCGAATACCAAGGATAAAAGTGGCAGGTCGTGTCGGAACAAACAAAAGCGCCGCGTTAACAGTGACAGCAACGAGGATACGGCAGTTAATGCCGGATTCCGAGGCTACAAATCCGGTCAACGGAAACAGCCATTCAAAAGAAAAACTCAGGGCCCGTCCAGTTTGGACCGAATACTCGACCGCTTGTGCCAGATACATGGCACCCCGAAAAGCTAGCCAATCACACCAATAGGGATTGTTGGGTGTTCAAGTAGGCAGGCAAGTTAAGAGCCGAAAACAAAGACAAGGGGCTACATAGCGATGACGAGGAGGAGCCCAGGCCGCCGAACAACAGTGGACAGAAGGGATTTCCCCCGCAAGTGCGGACGGTGAACATGATATATGCAACCCACATCCCCAAGAGAGAGCGGAAGCGTGCGTTACGGGACGTATATGCGATGGAGTCGGTCGCACCAAAGTTCAACCCATGGACCTCCTGCCCGATCACCTTTGATCGAAGGGACCACCCCACTAGCATCCATCATGGCGGCTTCGCCGCATTGGTTCTAGACCCAATCATTGATGGATTTCATCTCACAAGAGTCCTCATGGACGGCGGCAGTAGCCTGAACCTGCTTTACCAGGATACAGTGCGAAAGATGGGCATAGATCCCTCGAGGATCAAGCCCACCAAAACAACCTTTAAAGGCGTCATACCAGGTGTAGAAGCCAACTGTACAGGCTCAGTTACACTGGAAGTGGTCTTCGGATCTCCGGATAACTTCCGAAGCGAGGAGTTAATCTTCGACATAGTCCCGTTCCGTAGTGGCTATCACGCACTGCTCAGGCGAACCGCATTCGCAAAATTCAACGCGGTACCGCACTATGCATACCTCAAGCTCAAGATGCCAGGCCCTAGAGGAGTAATCACGGTCAATGGGAACACTGAACGCTCCCTCCAAACGAAGGAGCACACGGCAGCGCTCGCAGCAGAAGTACAAAGCAGCCTCTCTAGGCAGTTCTCCAGTTCGGCCTTCAAAAAGCCAGACACTGTCAAGCGCGCCCGGAGTACCCTACAACAAGACCGTCTGGCATGTTCCGAGCTAGCGTAGCAATGCGGCCCCAACCCTAGCCCTCGCGATATAGCGAAACCAGCGCTTCGCGTACATAACTACGCTCTTGAAATACCATGGGCGCAGGGGAAGGGGCACTATCACGGCATGCCCGAAATACGGCTTGAACCACACCAGGGGCTGCCGGACTCCTTCTTTTTTTCTCTTACTCTCAGGACTCCATACTTCAGAAGACCCGTTCGGCAATTCAACTGCCGCACAAACGATGCAAGATCCAGGGAAGCAGACGAGCCACGCCGCATTATGGAACTCCCAGGTGGTCTCTATTGCGAGCAGTATACCTGTTTTTTAATACAATTCCGCGGCCTGCCCCTGGCCAGGACATGTTAAATAGTCCAATTTATTTTGCTTATCGCACTATTTGTATCGTTCCGCTTTCATAGCAGCCTTTCTATAAACAATGCATAGCTTTTTGTCTATTTTTTGCATTACCCTCTTTATATATATATATGTTTATTAATAACATGCTGCATCCGTACACTGTGGTACGGCAAAATACGCCAGGGGCTTCAGTACCCATCAATATGGCGTGAGAAGTCCGTCCACTTTCACAAGTGCGGCACCCCGAACTTATAGCACTATATGCATCGGCTCCGAATCATGATTTGGGTCAATAGTTGGGTTTTCCCGGCTCCTATGTTTTGTTGCCTTACGTTCCGCTATATCGACTAAGGTAGCACTAGGAGAACCACTGCGATTGTGCCCCAGTTGAGCTGGGCCGAGCACCTCAGTGGAGAAAGCTAAAACTGACTGTCATGATGAGGCGAGAGACCGGTCACTGTTCGAGAGGTTTTTCAAGTCCTTAAAGGCTTATGCCGCTTCGAGCGAGGAACCGGCTTTGTCTGGCCAAGCCGTGGATAGCGCCCCGAACTCGGTCTTCCGAATACTAGGGGCTTCGCCGAAATTTAAAATTATAGAGTTCTATGGCTAAGTGAGAGTATTCAAGCATTATAGTCTGATTGCCTTGTTCATTGTGCTGACCGCCTCCCTCGACGGACCCAATCATGGGAAAAAGAGCGCTCAGGTTTATCCCGAACACCCCAGCACTAGTGGCATGGGGACAGAAGCCGACGACTGGCCATCTCTCAATTTTTTGATAAAAGGCCGCACAAAAAGTAATATTTTAAATTCAAGCATTGCTTAGCGCATATGAACAAGTTTTCAGCACACAGGATAACACGAGCGAGTTCATTCAAAAATTACATCCTTGGTACATTCATCCACCACAAGGCGGGCACCAGCAAGAACATCCTTGTAATAGTTCTCGGGCTTGCGATGCTCCTTCCCCGGCGGCGGCCCGTCCTTCACAAGCTTCTCACCGTCCAGCTTACCCCAGTGCACCTTTGCACGGGCAAGGGCCCTACGGGCACCTTCGATGCAGACGGAGCGCTTGATGACCTCGAGCCTTGGACAAGCCTCCACCAGCCGCCGCACCAGACCGAAGTAGCTCCCAGGCAGGGCCTCTCCGGGCCATAGCCGAACTATGAAGCCCTTCAGGGCCTGTTCGGCCGCCTTGTGGAGCTCGATCAGCTGCTTCAGCTGGTCGCTCAAGGGCACAGGGTGTCTGGCCTCAGCGTACTGAGACCAGAACACCTTCTTTGTCGAGCTGCCTTCCTCGGCTCGGTAGAATGCGGTGGCATCGGATACGCTGCGGGGAAGATCTGAGAATGCCCCTGGAGAGCTCCGGATTCGGGTAAGTAACAAGTAGTTTACTTTTATATGTCTGCTTTGCATATAGAATGCCTTACCCGCCGCTATCTTTTTCACCGCATCCAATTCTTGGAGGGCCTTCTGGGCTTCAGCCTTGGCAGATTTGGCAGTTTTAACGGCCGTAGCAAGCTCGGACGCTCGCGTCTTTGAGTCGAGCTCCAAACTCTCATGTTTTTGCATGAGAACCTGAAGCTCTTGCCGCACCTCGCCAACCTGCGCCTCAAATTTCTCCCGCTCGGCGCGCTCCGTGGCCGCTTTCTTCTCGGCCTCGGACAGTGCCTGCTTGAGGGTCGCCACCTCAGTTGTGGCCCCTACAATAAGTAGTATACTCCTGTCATTTTTTGCAATTGCGCCTTCCTATAGGCATTTTTTCTATAAGGTATCTCTTACCTTCTTTCTCCTCGAGCTGCCGTTTGGCAAGGCCGAACTCTTGCTCGGTCCGCTTGAGGCCCTGCTTCAGGGCACCCACCTTCGCAGTCAGTGCGACGGTGGCCAGCAGCGAAGCCTGCATACGTATATTGACTCCTTTTTAGTTAGACTCCTACGATATTTAATAGATCCTCTATTCGGCTTTTCTTTCCAAACGCCAAAAAGAGCATCAGGGGCTACTGTCTATATGGTCATATTTTTACATATTTTTACTTACCTCGAAGCCTGTTAGAAGGCTACCACAAGCTTCATTCAGTCCGCTTTTGGCGGACCGTACCTTCTGGACCACCGTACTCATGATGGCACGGTGCTCCTCGTCGATGGAGGCGCCCTTAAGCTCCTCCAGCAGATTGTCCGGCGCTTCCGGTTGGACGGAGGACGCCGGCTCAGTAGGCTTGCTCCTCTTGGCAGGAGTTCGCCTACCGCGGTCCGGAACCGTTGATGATTCTGGCGCAGTGTCCGGCTTAAAGCCGTACTTGGAGCCCAGGGGGGTCTTGTCCCCTTCACTCCTGGAGTCCGGGAGGTCGCCTCGCGGCTCCTCCTGGACCACCTCCTCTCGCCCCGGGGCTTGTCGCGACGCCACTTTAGCGTCATCCGCAGCACAGGGGGAAGCAGCGGGCGGAACTGAATTCACATCCGATGAATCCAGGGAGCCGCTCGACGACTCGTCGAGCCCGTCGTTGGGCGGACTACATGGCTATATCCGACGTTAGGGAAAGCTGTGCAACAAAAGGAATATCCGAGTTACTCTGGTATCCGAACACTTACGATCTCGTCGGACGCTTGGCCCTGTCCGGCCACTCCTCTTCGTCCTCGTCGGCGTCGGGGACGTAGTCCGGCGGAGGGGTTTTCCTCTTCTTGGACCCCTCGGCTTCCCCTACTGGGGCGGCCTTCCTCTTCTCTCCTCCCCCCACTGGAGGGGGAGAGGTTTCTTCTTCCTCCTCCTCATTTTCACGGGAGGAATGCGTCTCGGACTCGTCGGACGACGAGTCCGACACCACCATATGCCGGGAACTCTTTCGAGTCCCCATGGCCTTCTTCTTCTTGGCCTTCTTCTCCGGCACCACATAAGGTGCCGGAACCAGCAGCTTCTCTAGCCGAGCAGGGGCTGGGTCTTCGGGCAAGGGAGCCGGACAGTTAATCTGTCCGGACTTCTCCCGCCAATCCTGTCAAAGGTGAGGGAGTTTAGATCCTGCATAGAGTCAAACTATGAAAAAACATAACATCCTGTAAAAGATGGAAATATCTTACCTCGCCAGCAGGACGCTGCGAGCTGAATCCGCGGTCTTCGGAGGCGGATGTGGGAGCCTCGGCGCCTTTGGTTAGCCCCCTCCAGACATCTTCGTACGTCGTGTCGAAGAGCCTGCTTAGAGTTCGGTGCTGCGCCGGGTTGAACTCCCACAAATTGAAGTCCCGTTCTTGACACGGAAGGATCCAGCGGACGAGCATGACCTGGATTACGTTGACAAGCTTGAGCTGCTTGTTCACCAGGGACTGGATGCATTTTTGCAGTCCGGTCAACTCTTCTTCGTCGCCCCACGACAAGCTCGTCTCCTTCCAGGACGTGAGCCGCGTAGGGGGTCCGGATCGGAATTCAGGGGCTGCGATCCACTTCGGATCGCGTGGCTCGATGATGTAAAACCACCCTGACTGCCACCCCTTCAAGGTCTCCACAAAGGAGCCCTCGAGCCATAGGATGTTGGAAATTTTGCCCGCCATGGCACCTCCGCACTCCGCCTGGTTGCCGCGCACCACCTTTGGCTTGACGTTGAAGGTCTTGAGCCAGAGGCCGAAATGGGGGCGGATGCAGAGGAAAGCCTCGCACACGACGATAAACGCCGAGATATTGAGGATGAAGTTCGGGGCCAGATCGTGGAAATCTAGGCCATAGTAGAACATGAGCCCGCGGACAAATGGGTGGAGAGGAAAACCCAGTCGACGGAGGAAGTGGGGAAGAAATACTACCCTCTCATGGGGCCTTGGGGTGGGGAGAAGCTGCCCCTCCTCAGGAAGCCGGTGCGCGATGTCTTTGGACAAGTATCCGGCCTTCCTTAACCTTTTGACATGGCCCTCTGTGATGGAGGAGACCATCCACTTGCCTCCCGCTCCGGACATTGTTGGAGAGGGTTGAGGTAGGAAGTGCGGGCTTGGGCGCTGGAGCTCGGGTGCGCAGAAGATGGGTTGGCAAAGGAGGAAGAAGGCGTAGGTAAAAAGGTGGATCCTTATCCCCTTATATGGGCGGATGCGACTATGCGTCCCCACCAGCCTAGTAAAACTCGCTTGCCTCCCAAGCGCCGTGATAAGTGCCGCGGTTGGGTTACCCACGTCCATATTAACGAGAATCCCGTAAACAAAGGGGACACGATCTCTGCTTTGACAAGACGTGCCAAGGAAACCGCCTCGCAAAACACGCTGAGGTGGAGAAGTGAAAACAATTCGAATAAAGGCTTGGTCGTAGTGTGATGTCATGCTGCGGAATACATCAGCAGATTAGATTTGTGTTAATATTATTCTCTCTATGGCAATACGTGGAAGCTTATTTTGCAGAGCCGGACACTACTCTTGGTGTTTACAAACTTTTATGAAGAATTTGGAGGAGGAACCCGCCTTGCAATGCCGAAGACAATCTGTGCGCCGAACTCGTCGTCATTGAAGCCTGGTTTAGGGGCTACTGAGGGAGTCCTGGATTAGGGGGTGTTTGGGTAGCCGGACTATACCTTCAGCCGGACTCCAGGACTATAAAGATACAAGATTGAAGACTCCGTCCCGTGTCCGGATGGGACTTTCCTTGGCGTGGAAGGCAAGCTTGGCGACGCGGATATTCAAGATCTCCTACCATTGTAACCGACTTTGTGTAACCCTAACCCTCTCCGGTGTCTATATAAACCGGAGGGTTTTAGTCTGTAGGACAACTTCATCATACAACAATCATACCATAGGCTAGCTTTTAGGGTTTAGCCTCCTTGATCTCGTGGTAGATCTACTCTTGTACTACCCATATCATCAATATTAATCAAGCAGGACGTAGGGTTTTACCTCCATCAAGAGGCCCGAACCTGGGTAAAACATTGTGTCCCTTGTCTCCTGTTACCATCCGGCCTAGACGCACAGTTCGGGATCCCCTACCCGAGATCCGCCGGTTTTGACACCGACACAATGTCGAAGACAATCCTGCGCGCCGGACTCATCGTCATTGAAGCCTGGTTCAGGGGCTACTGAGGGAGTCCTGGATTAGGGGGTCTCCAGACAGCCGGACTATCTCCATTGGCCGGATTGTTAGACTATGAAGATACAAGATTGGAGACTTCGTCTCGTGTCCGGATGGGACTCTACTTGGCGTGGAAGGCAAGCTAAGCAATACGGATATGGATATCTCCTCCTTTGTAACCAACCTTGTGTAACCCTAACCCTCTCCGGTGTCTATATAAACCGAAGGGATTTAGTCTGTAGCACAACAACCATAACATACAATCATACCATAGGCTAGCTTCTAGGGTTTAGCCTCTCTGATCTCGTGGTAGATCTACTCTTCTACTACCCATATCATCAATATTAATCAAGCAGGACGTAGGGTTTTACCTCCATCAAGAGGGCCCGAACCTGGGTAAAACATCGTGTCCCCTGCCTCCTGTTACCATCCGGCCTAGACGCACAGTTCGGGACCCCCTACCCGAGATCCGCCGGTTTTGATGGTTAAACCTGAGATTGGTTTGATGGTTAAACCCTCATAGACAGTACCAGGGGCTTCACGCGTGTAATCAGGGCTAGTTCGGCTCAACTTGACTTATCTTGAATTTTAATGGTTTATCTAGAATAACCAAAAAAAATTTGGCATGACAACTTTCACCTAAGTTCTTCTCTTTTGCAGATAACAATCATGCTACACCCGTCCAGGATACGGCACAACAGAGACACGGGCGTAGACGTGCAGCAGGGACCCGCTCAAAGGTTTCTTTTTAGATTAAGACCCAGCGTAAACCTTTTTTACTGTCTCTTGTTGTTCACATCCTCCGGATACTCACTACAACCGAGAAGGATGCTGGTGTTATTGGCATTTCGCCAGGTCAGAATATTGCACGTACCTGGAAACTCGGGGTTTATTATTAAGGGCATTGTCCAGCCCGGCATATGTTATAAAGACTGAAAACCTTAGGGGGTGTTCGGCATCGCGAGTTTGGCCTTATATGCATCAGCTCCGAATCATGTCTTTGGTCAAATGTTGGGTTTGCCCGGCTCCCGTGTTTTGCTACCTTACGTTCAGTTCTATCGGCTAAGGCGGCACCGGGAGAACTACTGCGATTGTGCCCTGGTTCATCCGGATGAGCACTTCAGTAGAGAAAGTCGAAAACTGACTGTCATGATAAAGCGCGAGACTGGTCAACCACTCGATGACTTAGCGGAATCTTCGGGGTTCCTCCGCATTAACGAAGGGCCGTTTCCTGGTCATGTACATACGCGCACCGTATTCGGACGAGCGCGGAGGTACGAGGGGCTATATAGTAGTCCTGCCGTCAAAATCGCTTGAAGGTGGTATTACTGTGGCTTATTTTTTTCGGGTCTATCCCCATTTTGCGGACTGTGTCCTGATATATCAGATTTAGACCACTGTCGTTGTCCATAAGGACTCGTGTGAGATGGTGTCCATTTATTATTGGGTCTAACACCAAGGCAGCCAATCCTTCATGCCGGATGCTTGTCACATGATCCCTGCGATCAAAAGTGATCGGGCAGGCTAACCAGGAGTTGAACTTAGGGGTGACGAGCTCTATGGCGCATGTGTCTAGGAGTGCATGTTTGCTTCTCCTCTTTGTCACGTGGATCATGTTTACTATTTTAACCTCTGGTGGGAATTTTTTCTGTCCCCCAGTGCTTTGCTGGGGAGGCTTGTCCTCGTCTTCACTTGGTGTCTCCCTCCCCTTGTGTTCGGCGTTTAGCTTACCGGCCTGCTTGAAGACCCAGCATTCTCTGTGGGTGTGATTTGCAGGTTTATCGGGGGTGCCATGAACCTGACATAGTTTGTCTAGAATCTTATTTAGGCTGGACGATCCATCTCTGTTGCCTTTGAAAGGCTTTTTCCCTCACCTGGTCGAGAGCCCCTGAATCCGGCGTTGACCGCCGTATTATCTGGGCTGTCTTCTTTATTTCGACGCTTGATTTTACTGCGTCGTGGTTTTCCATTGTCATCCCTGACTTCGGATGTGCTTGGGTCGCTGGTGCTACTGCGGGCTAACCAGCTATCTTCGCCCGTGCAAAAGCGGGTCATGAGGCTTGTCAGGGCTGCCATTGTTCTCGGTTTTTCTTGGCCGGGGTGTCTTGCGAGCCATTCGTCTCGGACGCTGTGTTTGAAAGCTACTAAGGCCTTGGCGTCCGGGCAGTCGATGATTTGGTTCTTCTTAGTGAGAAACCAGTTCCAAAGCTTTCGGGTTGACTCTCCGGGCTGTTGAATTTTATGACTTAAGTCGTCTGCATCCGGAGGTCGGACATAGGTCCCTTGAAAATTAGCCCGAAAAGCATCCTCGAGCTCCTCCCAACTTCCAATTGAGTTTTCGGGGAGGCTTTTCAGCCAGTGTCGAGCTGGTCCTTTAAGCTTGAGGGGCAAGTACTCGATGACGTGGAGATCGTCTCCACGAGCCGTATGGATATGGAGGATAAAGTACTCAATCCAGACCCCAGGGTCTGTGGTCCCGTCATACGCCTCTATGTTCACTGGTTTGAATCCTTCTGGAAATTTGTGGTCCAGCACCTCATCGGTGAAACATAGGGGGTGTGCGGCACCCCTATATTTGGATGCATCATGGCGTTCAGACGGTTGTAGTATTCGGTTTTGATTTTGTGCCGGAGCGCGCTTCCTAGATCCATAGATGGATCTGGTCATACTGGATTTTTGGCGCAAGTCCTCACGTAGATCGTGTGTTGACTTATGTGCGGCCTTGTTAGCCGCTCTATCGTGGTCACAAGGTGGTTGATCCGGCCGATTGGCCATTTTATTTTTCAGCTGTGTGGGCTCTAAGGCCTCATCATCGAATTCAGGTAATAGCTTGCACTTTGGATAGCTCTTTGTGTGGTAACTTCCACCATACTTTTCTTCGTTGTCGAGCACTTTGTTCCACTTGTTGTTGAGCGTATTTTGTGCGGCCTTAAGCCTTTGTTTCTGCCTCTTTAGACTCCTCGCTGAGGCAATAAGCCTTCTACGGAGGTTCTCTTGTTCCAAGTGCGTTTCCGGGATGATGTGTGCATCTTCGTCCGGACTGTTTTCTTCACCAGAGAGGGGTTGATGAGGTTTATCCTCGGCGTCACCGTGTTCGGACATCGGATCCGTACTATGTTCGCCGTTTGCAGTTTCATCGTGCTCTTCCACTGGGTCAATGTGGTCGTCCTTTCCTCTGGAGTCGACTGGAGTGTTATTTTCTCTTGCCCTGTTATCGCTGTTTTTGCTATGGCGGGACTTAGAGCGGCGGCGCTGATGTCGGCGCTTGAGTTGCTTCTTGGAGGGGTCATCCTCCAATGTCTCGTCGCCATTGCCTCCTTTGGGTGTATCCACCATATATATGTCATGTGATGAAGTGGCTGTCCAGCGCCCTGTGGGCACTGGTTCCTGTTCGTCTCCTGCATCGTCGTCCATACCGTCGATGTCTTCGAAGTCGAAGTCGAGCATGTCGGTTAAATCGTCGACAGTGGCTACTGAGTGGGTGGTGGGTGGGGAGCGAATTTCTTCGTCGTCCGCATCCCATTCTAGCTGGACATAATTCGACCAAGGTTCTCCTGACAAGGAGAGAGATCTTAATGAATTTAGCACATCGCCGAAAGGCGAGTGCTGAAAGATATCCGCGGAGGTAAACTCCATGATCGGTGCCCAATCGAATTCGATGGGCGCGGATGCAGGTGGTTCGGAGCCCGTGGCCGGGGACGAATCCAATGGTTCGGCAACATGGCTCTCGTAAGGGGTAAAGTCAGTATCCGGCTCTATCGCCACTAAGTGTGCGGCCTCCATGGCGGGGTCTATTCACCCCTCCTCGGATGGCGCAATTTGCTCCGGATTGAAGGCCGGAGTAGTTGCAGGTGTGATCTCCCGAACACTGTCTGACGGCAGAGCTGAATCATGCCTGTCGTGATCGTGCGGCGCACCTGACATGGGCTCGAATATGTCGAAGATCAAGTCTCCGCGGATATCGGCAATGTAATTCAAGTTTCCGAACCTAACCTGGTGGCCAGGGGCGTAGCTCTCGATCTGCTCCAGATGGTCAAGCGAGTTGGCCTGCAGTACGAAGCCGCCGAATACGAAGATCTGTCCGGGGAGGAAAACCTCACCCTGGACCGCATTGTTACCGATGATCGAAGGAGCCATCAAGCCTTACGGTGACGGCACAGTGGAACTCTCAATGAAAGCACCAATGTCGGTGTCAAAACCGGCAGATCTCGGGTAGGGGGTCCCGAACTGTGCGTCTAAGGCGGATGGTAACAGGAGGCAGGGACACGATGTTTACCCAGGTTCGGGCCCTCCCGATGGAGGTAATACCCTACGTCCTGCTTGATTGATCTTGATGATATGAGTATTACAAGAGTTGATCTACCACGAGATCGTAGAGGCTAAACCCTAGAAGCTAGCCTATGGTATGATTGTATGTTGTCCTATGGACTAAACCCTCCGGTTTATATAGACACCGGAGGGGGCTAGGGTTACACAAAGTCGGTTACAAGGGAGGAGATCTACATATCCATATTGCCAAGCTTGCCTTCCACGCCAAGGAGAGTCCCATCCAGACACGGGACGAAGTCTTCAATCTTGTATCTTCATTGTCCAACAGTCCGGCCAAAGGATATAGTCCGGCTTTCCGGAGACCCCCTAATCCAGGACTCCCTCGGTACGCGTAATGTCGGTCCGGGCCGCTTCATCCAACAATACCGCCGAACCAAAGTATAACATGCTGGTAAGCAGTATGACTTGTATCGTCCACAACTCACTTGTGTTCTACTCGTGCATATAATATCTACGCATAAAACCTGGCTCGGATGCCACTGTTGGGGAACGTAGAAATTTCAAAAAAAATCCTACGCACACGCAGGATCATGGTGATGCATAGCAACGAGATGGGAGAGTGTCATCCACGTACCCTCGTAGACTGTTAAGCGGAAGCGTTATGACAACGCGGTTGATGTAGTCGTATGTCTTCACGATCGACCGATCCTCAGTACCGAACGTACGGCACCTCCACGTTTAGCACACGTTCAGCTCGGTGACGTCCCGCGAACTCACGATCCAGTAGAGCTCGGGGAAGAGTTTCATCAGCACGACAGCGTGATGACGATGTTGATGAATCTACCGTGATAGGGCTTCGCCTAAGCACCGCTACAGTATGACCGAGGTGGATTATGGTGGAGGGGGGCACCGCACACGGCTGGGAGAGATCTTTGTGATCAACTTGTGTGTCTAGAGGTGCCCCCTGCCCCTGTATATAAAGGAGCACGGGGGAGGCCAGCCGGCCCTTGTTGGTGCGCCAAGAGGAGGAATCCTCCTCCTAGTAGGAGTAGGATTCCCCTCTTTCCTACTCCTACTAGGAGGGGAAAGGAAGGAAGAGAAAGAGAAGGAAAGGGGGGCGCCGCCCCCCTCTCTCCTAGTCCAATTCGGACAGAGGGGAGGGGGCGCGCTGCCTGCCATAGGCCGGCCCCTCTCTCTCTTTCCCTTATGGCCCAACAAGGCCCATTAGCCCCCGGGGGGTTCCG
This sequence comes from Triticum urartu, assembly GCF_003073215.2. NCBI lineage: Eukaryota > Viridiplantae > Streptophyta > Magnoliopsida > Poales > Poaceae > Triticum > Triticum urartu. The sequence continues at coordinate 656,000,391 of NC_053023.1, read as the reverse complement.
GTAACCCCTCCGGTACTCCGGTAAAATCCCGATTTTACCCAGAACTTCTCCGATGTCCAAATGTAGGCTTCCAATATATCAATCTTCATGTCTCGACCATTTTGAGACTCCTCGTCATGTCCGCGATCATATCCGGGACTCCGAACTACCTTCGGTACATCAAAACATATAAACTCATAAAACTGATCGTCACAGAACTTTAAGCGTGCGGACCCTACGGGTTGGAGAACTATGTAAACATGACTGAGACATGTCTCCGGTCAATAACCAATAGCGGAACCTGGATGCTCATATTGGTTCCTACATATTCTACGAAGATCTTCATCGGTCAACCCGCATAACACTATACGTTGTTCTCTTTGTCATCGGTATGTTACTTGCCCGAGATTCGATCGTCGGTATCCCAATACCTAGTTCAATCTCGTTACCGGCAAGTCTCTTTACTCGTTTCGTAATGCACTATCCCGCAACTAACTCATTAGTTGCATTGCTTGCAAGGCTTATAGTGATGTGCATTACCGAGAGGGCCCAGAAATACCTCTCCGACAATCGGAGTGAAAAATCCTAATCTTAATCTATGCCAACTCAACAAGTACCATCGGAGACACCTATAGAGCACGTTTATAATCACCCAGATACGTTGTGACGTTTGGTAGCACACAAAGTGTTCCTCCGGTATTCGGGAGTTGCATAATCTCATAGTCCTAAGAACATGTATAAGTCATGAAGAAAGCAATATCAGTAAACAAAACGATCAAGTGCTAAGCTAACGGAATGGGTCAAGTCAATCACATCATTCTCCTAATGTTGTGATCCAATTGATCAAATAACAACTCATGTCTATGGGTTGGAAACTTAACCATCTTTGATCGATGATCTAGTCAAGTAGAGGCATACTAGTGACACTATGTTTGTCTATGTATTCACACATGTATTGTGTTTCCAGTTAATACAATTCTAGTATGAATAATAAACATTTATCATGAAATAAGGAAATAAATAATAACTTTATTATTGCCTCTAGGGCATATTTCCTTCATTAGCCCGGCGGCGGTGGAGGGAGAGGAGGAGGGAGTTCGCGACGGCGGCGGCGGCTAGGTTTCTGGGCTCCGCCCGAGTTGCCCTAGGGGGAGGGTGACACGGGGGTTTTTCCCCTCTCGTAAGGCGACTAGGAAAAGCCTTTCTCCTCTTGCTTTTCATCGGCGAGCCCATGGAATGACCTCCCCTTCATCTGCCACTCAGGCAGCCGGTGGCGGGAGGGGATTTCTGGTGCCTCGGCTTCGGCTAGTAGATAGGTAGGGTTTTAGTCCTCGCAGGGGTGACGTTTGGAAGGATTGCATCACTTCTTCTTCGAGTCGGACTTCCGGGCTTTGATCCTCCTCAAGTTTGTCCGCCCGGACGGATTAGATGGAGCTCCGGTGTAGATTCTTGCCAGCTCCTCGGGGTGGCCAGGTTAGGGTTTCTTGCCGTGCATACGCAACGGTGATATTTGATGTCAGATTCTTCAGATAGACTCAAAGATTCAATTGTGACGACTGCGGCTCCGGGACGCTGGTCCTTACCGGCACGTGCACGAAGACTTCTCAGCTGTCATTGACAAGGTTAGGCCGGCTCCAGTATGGAGCGGCGCGGCGGCGGCTCGTTCTGGCGACGCTGCGGCCGCATTGGTCTCTCGGTGATCCATGAACCTTGATATAATTTTTATTGTATTTGAGGTGTTTTGTATTTTAATGAATCCTTTTTTGTGGTGTTTTGTATTTTGATGAATCTTTGTAATAGATCTATCTTTTCGTTAAAAAAATTATAACATCTTTACTGTTGTTTTTTTTTAATGTTGGTAGTAGTTCTACCAAATTCATTGATCAGAAGAAAGGAGGTTGGTCCAGTTTATGAGGGAAACCGGACCCGAAAACCATACAACGGCGCCTTTCGGCAAACAACAACACACACATCCTCACGAGCCACGAGTCCCTCTGACCAGATCCACCTCCATGACGATGCTCCCAAGAGAGAACGCGACGCCGAGTAGCGCCGCCATCATCCGATCTAACTAAATCAAGGGTTTCCCCCAGAGTGCGTCAGGAAAGGCAAGGTGAGCGCAGCTACATCGATGCCTCCAACAAGGGAGCGACGCCTGAAAGCGCCGCCATCGACGACTCCGGCCACAACCGGAGTACGACTTTCGCCGGCAGTCTCACCTGCATAGCCCGAACCTAGGATCCGATCAGCCTACAAACCGAACCACTATCCCTGCCTCCATGGCTAACCGCACCTTCCCGGCAAGCTCGACGTGCTTCCAAACCTTGCATCCGCATCCCCCACTGGACGGAGGATGCAACCCCTAGCGGCGCCATTCGTCTCTGTAACACCCTCGATGCGACTATATCTCCCACGTGTCGAGGCACGACTTAGAGGCATAATCACATTGAAGGCATATGTCGCAAGTTAGGCAATCTTCACAACATCCCATGTAATATGAATAATAAAGGGGAGATAACATAGTTGGCTTACACTCGCCACGTCAATCAAGTACATAAATAACATTACATCATGCAAACACTCATGGCCCGACTACGGCGCCAAAATAAAAGAGAACCCAACATGCGACAACGGTCCCGTTCACCCCCCAACTGGGCACCACTACTGATCATCGGGAAAGGAAACATAGTAACGTTGAGAGTCCTCGTCGAACTCCCACTTGAGCTCAAGCGCGTCTCCTGGAGCGGAATCATCAGGCCCTGCATCTGGTGTAATAGTAATCTGTGAGCCACAGGGACTCAGCAATCTTGCACCCTCGCGATCAAGACTATTTAAGCTTATAGGCAAGGTAAAATATGAGTGGAGCTGCAGCAAGCGACTAGCAAGTATGGTGGCTAGCTTATACGCAGAAGAGAGTGAGAAGAGGAGGCAAAGCGCGAGCGAGAAACTAGAGAACCACCTGCGCAAACATTACTCCAACACCGTGTCCACTTCCCGGACTCCGCCGAGAAGAGGCCATCACGGTAACACACGCAGTTGATTCATTTTAATTAATTAAGGTTCAAGTTATCTACAACCGAACATTAACAAATTCCCATCTGCCCATAACCGTGGGCACGGCTTTCGAAAGTTCAAATCCCTGTAGGGGAGTCCCAACTTAGCCCATGACAAGCTCTCACAGTCAACGAAGGAATAGACCTCCTCCCAAGACGTCCCGATCAGACTCGGTATCTCGGTAATTCAAGACACTTCGACAGGTTAAAACAAGACCAGCAACACCGCCCGAATGTGCCGACAAATCCCGATAGGAGCTGCACATATCTCGTTCTCAGGGCACACTCAGATGAGCCAGACGTCGGGTAGGCCAGCCCAGAGTTGCCCCTGGTAGCCCCGGACATCGCTCGGTTGGACCAACACTCAGAGGAGCACTGGCCCGGGGGGGTTAAAATAAGATGACCCTTGAGTCTGCAGAACCCAAGGGAAAGAAAAGGCTAGGTGGAAAATGGTAAAACCAAGGTTGGGCATTGCTGGAAAAGCTTTAATCAAGGCGAACTATCAAGGGGTTCCCATTATAACCCAACCGCGTAAGGAACGCAAAATCCGGGAACATAACACCGATATGACGGAAACTAGGGCGGCAAGAGTGGAACAAAACACTAGGCGAGAGGCCGAGCCTTCCACCCTTTACCAAGTATATAGATGCATTAAGATAACATAGCAATATAATGATATCCCAACAAGTAAATAAATGTTCCAACAAGGAACGGCCTCCAATCTTCACCTGCAACTAGCAACGCTATAAGAGGGGTTGAGCAAAGCGGTAACATAGCCAATCAACGGTTTGCTAGGACAATGGTGGGTTAGAGGTTTGACATGGCAATTTGGGAGGCTTGAAAGCAAGTGGTAGGCATCGTAGCAATGGCATAGCAAAAGAGCGAGCAAACTAGCATAGCAAAGATAGTAGTGATTTCGAGGGTATGATCATCTTGCCTGCACAGTTGTCAGAGTTGACTAGCTCCTCGAAAGCAAACTCAACGGGCTCCTCGTTAGCGAACTCGTCTCCCAGCTCTACCCAAACAATACAAACAAGCAACAAGGATACAATCAACCACGTGCAAGACCAAGCAATATGATGCAATGATGATATGCTATGTGGAATGCGATGCGGGATGCAAAATGCAAGATATGATAGGAAATGCATGAACCTGGCCTCAACTTGGAAATCCAAGTGTGCCACTGGAAAGATGAGATGAAATCGCTTGAAAACGATATAAAGAACACCGGAATCGGAGTTACGGTTTGGAAATGGCAAGCGATTCAAAAATGACACCGGTTTGCGATTTACAGCAAATAACCCTCTAAATGCAATGAGATGAATATGCTACAGCACCCAAACATGACAACAAAATACATGGCAGGGATGCATTCAAGATGCTTAACAAAATTCTAGCACTGAGCTACGGCCAAATCATCCATTAACAGGTTCAAACAAGCATGGCAAAAATGCATATGGCGAACATATCTCAGACTTAGTGAAATTAACACTTGTCTGGAATTTCAGATCAGGTAGCCCTCTTCGGAGCAACAAAACTACATGCTACAGGATCTGAACATGGAAAAGTAAAGCATGGCATGGAGCTACTCAAAGAGCTTAACAAAAGTCCCTTAGTGACCTTGAGCCAAAAGGGATCAGAAAATACAATTGCAAGCATGTGAACATGCAAAAACATAATCAGACCACAGACTTGGTGAAAAACTGGAGCATGCTGAAATATAACTCAAGTAGGCATGTTTACGAGCTCGATGCACTCATTACGGTGCAACTCATGGCAAGACAAGCATACATCCATCAAGAAGGCACAAAATTCAAGCTAGACATGGCAAGAACAATAACATAGCATGCACGGATCAAGTACAACAACATCGGCAAAATTGCAAACAAGTTGACAATCTGCCTAGATTCACAAAGTATCAAAAGTAGAGCTCGATTGACTCAAGCTAGGGTGCTCCATAATTGCAAACAAAGACATGGATGGATAGAGCACTACAAGATTAACAAAACATCCTTACTGATCATCCTCAAAAGAGGCACAGATCACTAGGAAACAACATGAACATATGAGCATATGAGATAAACAGCTCAAGGACTTAGTGGAAATGCTAAGTCCCTGAAAACAGAATTAGCAAGTGCACCACTTTGCAAGCTTGCACAAGTCACCACACACATCACAAAAATACATGGGTTGCACCTCTGGAAAGATGACAAAACTCTTAACAAAACACATCTAGAGCATCAGGGCATATCATGCACACATTAATCATGGCAAAAATGACAAAAACCTAAACGGATTAGCAGATCTGACAATTATCTCAAGTAGCCCTCTTATAACAGCATTTCGGGCATCAAGATGCACTCAGATGAAAATGATGTAATGGAATGAAATGATGTACTCTCTGAGATGAACATTTTGATATGCTATATGCCAAAAATGGAGTTACAGATGCGGAGATATAGCATGACGAACAGGAGCACATGGATTAGAAATCTCAGGACTCAGAAGAAATTCGACCTAGGGTTTACTGTAGCTGCCAGATCTGGATCGCGGCGCGCCTAACGAGGTTCACCAGAAAACGGAGGTGGCCGGAGCAGGATGACGGCGGCGAGGTGCTCCCGGGCCGGATCTCGCCGGATCCGATCGGCGGGGAGCCGGAGAGGCGGCGGGGCGGCGGCCACGGCGCGGGGACAGCGCGGCGAAGCCGGCGCGGCGGCAGCGGTTGGTGGCGGCGGGCGCGGACGCGGCGGCGGCGGCGGCCGGAGCCGCGACGTGGGCGGCGGGCGCTGCGGCGACCCGGGGCGGCGGCCGGCTAGGAGGGAGGTGGCGGCGCGGTGAGGTCGCGGGGCGGCGCGCCTCTTCGGTCTGCGGGGGCCTCGCCTGGGCCGGGCGGGCCGGCGGCGGTGGGAGGTGGCGGCTGCCACGTGTCAGCGCGCGGATGGCTGAAGGCGGCGGGCGGACGCTGTCCGGCTCCGTCCGGACACGTCCGGCGGCGGCGGCGGATGGATCTAGGGTTTAGGGGGGAGGGAAGACCCGTGAATTTCATGGAGGGATCTATTTATAGGCATAGAGGAAGCTAGGAGAGTCCAAATGAGGTGCGGTTTTCGGCCACGCGATCGTGATCGAACGCTCTAGATGATGGAGCAGAGTTAGGGGGGTTTTGGGCCAAATTGGAGGGGTGTTGGGCTGCAACACACACGAGGCATTTTCGGTCCCTCGGTTAACCGTTGGAGTATCAAACGAAGTCCAAATGATATGAAACTTGACAGGCGGTCTACCGGTAGTAAACCAAGGCCGCTTGGCAAGTCTCGGTCCAATCCGGAAATGCTTAATCCTCACACACGAAAGAAAGGTAGAAATGGCCACCGGAGGAGAACGAAGCGCCGGAATGCAAAACGGACAACGGGGAAAATGCTCGAATGCATGAGACGAACACGTATGCAAATGCAATGCACATGTTGACATGATATGAGATGCATGACAACGACAACAACACACGGAGACAAAGAACCCGAACCCGAGGAAATAAATTAACTTAACGCCGGAAACGGCAAGAGTTGGAGTACAAATTGGAAAAGTTACATCCGGGGTGTTACAGTCTCCCATCAGAAGGATGCAACCAAGCACAACGCCATTCGTCTCCCCGAGGATGCAACGCCTGCCGGCCATTCATCTCCCGACGAAGGATGCAACACCCACAACGAGGCCATTCCTCTCCCTCCAGCCACCACCATCTCATCCTCCCACCCGAAACAGCGTAGAGCTTCCGAACCACCATCAGGAGGATGGAACACCAAGCAGGTGCCATTCATCTCCCACATCTTCTCTCGCACGGTGACCCGCAACCACGCCAACCACCGCTGCCCCAGATAGCTAGATCCGTCCACGAGCACGCCAGATCGAGAAAGGCCACGGCGAGGCCCACGCCCATCCCGCGATGCTGCAGCAGATCCGCGCAGAGAACGGCGCCCGAGCAACACGCGCACGCGCCGCCCTGGATCTGACTGCAGCAGCACAACGGCGCGCCCCCGCACAGCACCCTCGTCCAGCCGCACGGACCGGCAATGCCCTCGCACCGCGCCCACGTCCTCCCACGCAGACCGGCAGCGCCCTCCTCTTGCCGCACGAACCAGCCGCCCCTGATCTGGCGCATCAGCAGCTACTTCATCACCCCGTGGATCCGACGCCAATCTCGTGGATCCGGCGCGCACGTCGCCGCGCCCGACTAGCGCACCGGCCAGCCCTCCGGCCGCGGCTACCCGCCACATCACCTGACGAGGCTGCCCCCGCGCAGCACGCCAAACGAGCGGGGAAAGAAGGGCCCGCCGCCGCCGGCTCCAAGCGGGCTTTGCCCGGCGGAGCTTGCCGGCGGCGGCGGGGGAGAAGGGGCAGAGGAAGGTGGTTGGCCGGCGGCGGTTAGGGTGTGCGCCCGAGTCGCCCGCGGGGAGGGGCGACGCGGGGCCGAGAGCTCAGGGAGGGAGAGAGAAGAACCTAAACTGACCGGCCCGCACCGCAGCGCGCCGAAACAGAGCAAAACATCTTTACTGTTGTGAACGGAGGGATTAACGTATTGTCGCCTCACATGCATCGGTGTCACGGCCGTACGCGACGACCTACACACACGGACGCCGGACGGCAAATGACTCCGTTCGCCTTACCTATGCCGTGCGTGGCCGTGGTCGGGGCCTCTCCATCTCTGCTCCGCATACACGTTGATACGTTGCTGCCATTGCCTGTTGGTCCTCCGCCCTGCATTTTTCCGACGACACCTGCAACCAGTAGGACTGGATAGGTGTGGTGGCGTGGCACCTGCCGCCATTGAGGATGGCGGCAGCTCGCCCATCAGGGCTGTACAGAAAGGACCGCCACCCAGTGGGGAAAAATATCTCGGTTAATCTCATCCGGGAAAAAAGGAGAAGCTGGATAAGGTTCGTGGGGGGGAGGAAGCAAGAGACGGGCTCTTCCAGATCTGGTGGTTCCGCCATTGCTCGGAGCCGCATCATCAGCCAGCCAGGTGAGTTTCTCTCGGATCCGCTGCTTTCTTCTACCGCAGTGGGAAATGGAAGGGGGAAAATGCTAGAGAATAGCTTGACGAGTGGGGATATAATTGTCGGAGAGCACAGCAGATCTGGCTTTCCCTTCCAAATCGCTGCGAAGTTGTAGAAATGTGGTTTTTGAATCGATTCGATTCGCTGTGAAGTTGTAGACTTGTACTCCCTCCGTTCCTAAATATTTGTCTTTCTGGACATTTCAAATGAACTACCACATACAGTTGTATGTAGACATATTTTAGAGTGTAGGTTCACTCATTTTGCTTCGTATGTAGTCATTTGTTGAAATCTTTAGAAAGACAAATATTTAAGAACGGGATAGTTCGTATGGCATGGAAAATAGTTAAACAATAAAAATGTAGGAGAAGAAATTGTTGAAGTTCCTACTGTCATGGATGGAGAATGTCACGGAACGGTGATAGATTTGTCTGTGGTAGCGATCTACCAGTTTAGAAGAAACGGAACAAAAATGTCTCGAAAATGCTTGGCGATGTGGGGAGTATTTAAGGTGGAAGATGCGGCGTAATAATATGCACTTGATATTTGTGTGCAGGATGTCATACCCATCTGAATATACGCTATTTCGCACGGAAGGAAAATTTTGGCATGGGCCTGATGGGGTAAAAGTGAGTCCTGATTGCCCATTTGTGATCAGACGGATGGCAGAGCTCAAGGATAAACCGTTCCAACAAGTGCGACACCAGATAATGAAGGTTTTTCAATTGAATGAAGCAACACACGAGCTCACTTTGCAGCACCTTGTGTATCCAAGGACAGATCCTGGCACTCCTCCATGCAATGTACTGATTGATATAATAGGGGAGGATTCCTGGAGGACATTTCTAAATGTTGCAGCCCGTAATGTTCGCTCTTTCAGATTGTTCGCCAGATGGAATGTCAAGGAAACAAGCTCTGCTCCCAATTCAACAGACAGCAATAACACAACAGTTCCAGACGAAGCTGATGAATCCGATGATGGGAGCTGGCCAAATTGCAAGCACGATAGACCATGCACCATCGAAACCTCATGGCGCACCGAAGACCCAGGTCGAAGGCTCTTCCGCTGCCCTCTCTTCATGGTGAGTTTCCTTCGGAAAATGTTTATCACGATTGTATCATTACTGCTCCGAACAATCTCTGCATCAGTACGTCCACAATGAAATTTTCCTTTTTGATCAGCATTCCGGAGAAGACTGCAAGTTCAGCAAATGGTTGGACAAGAAGTTCCCTAAGAAGGCAATCAAAGTCATCAACAGACTCCAGGACGACGTTGAATCCCTCCAGCAGCAAGTCGAGAACATGAAGTGTGAGCTTGAGGAACTCTGTCACCGTCAGCACAAAAGAGCTACCAAAGAAGCTGTTGCAAGTGATGGAGACAGGTGCCTGAGTGGCAGCAGCCCTTGCGACTTGGCTTGCCGTAGCCGAGGCGAACAGACACGCCCAAGCAAGGCTCCTAGATTGGCCACGGACAATTAGGCCTCCAAATATGCAGAGTGGTATGTGGCTCCATGCTATCATTTGTAACGGAGCTCCCATGTTCATTTTGTTGCAACCGTCATGCTCTGAGGATGCGGTAGTTTATCTGTTGGTTATTGTTGAACAATTCATCGTAGGATTTCAATGAGACGCTGAACATTCTGAAGTTGTTGTGTTTATGCATTGTCCCCTGTTTAAATAGTTTGCATAAACATATTATCTTGCCACAATATACATTGGTTCGACTCTCATGTCTAATCCAAACGCACTGTCAACTTCAATCCTTCCAGACTGGCGAAAAAGTGTTGATTTGAAAGTTGCAAATGCTTCAGTATCCATGAGTGTGCAGTAAGAAAAATTCAGTCTTTATCGACGACCCCTGAATCTCTCTGAGCGTTCACGGTGTTGTTCTGTACGATGTGTTCAGGGGAGGGCATCCCTGCATTGGATTCAGAGATTATACCTGCCAAGAATGCCAAGGGCAGGAGCAACGGTAAGGATTAGTACCAGTCCAGGATCACAAGATCAGTCGCTAGAAAACCAGTACGGTGTGGCTGGACCACACACCACACACAAAAACTCCAGATGAAACATCCCCACCGGAGACGAGGCGCCGGTGAAAAGCCGGAGGCTTGTGACGCTCGAGCAGAATCACAGAGAGGCTGACGCGAATGACATTGCGGTTAGCCTGCATCGACCAGAAATGCAGTGCCCAGAGTCGAATACAGAAACAAAACCAACAACTAAAGGAAAATCTGACAGTGCATGTTTGTTTCTTGAATATCACCAGCCATATATAAATTCATCTTCATTAACATGTACTCCTATTTGCAAACAAAAAACCACATATATGTGTATAACCTGAAGCATCACAAAGCTGTTACTACTTAAGTAGATAATGATTGCATTACTGACCCTTTAGACAGTCTAGCCTGCTGCTCTTCCATTGCACTAAGATTCTTGACATAGCCTTGAATTAATCGGTTGTTATCTCATCCCCCAGCTGAGAAGAGGCGAGGAACATACGGCGGCTAAATACACAATCCATCTCGTAGAGAACCGGGGGTCTGGACGGACACGTCCGATCATATTCGTGCCCTCCTCTGCAGCAAGTGCTGCTACAACGCCCTTGCAACATAAACCAACATCTGTTCCCAACATGCCTCATTTTCTCGTCCTCGAGATCAACTAGTAGCATTTTTTCCTTACTCTTGAGATCTATAACAATGAATGTACCATCGTGGTTAATGAGCAAAGCACCTCTGCTCTCTGCAAAGAAGACACTGCTTACTCTCTTTTTGCTCCCCAAATCCGTCAGCTGAGAGCGTTGCCAGCCCGCCTCATCCTCGTCGTTTTGCTCTTGCTTGGTCCAGAGCTCTAGAACGCCGTGGTATTGTATGGTGACAAACGAGAGCCTTCCTTCTCCGGCGATGCACAGGAATGGCGGATGTGATAGACGCATGCCAGCGTCAAATCTACTAACTGGGATCCTGGCCATGGAGACGTGTGACGTGCTGGCGTTTATGCTTAGGGTGTAGAAGTCTGCGTTATCCGTGTACAGCCAATGCGCTGTGTCGCCGGTGACGACGCCGGCTCGCGCCCCGCACCTCCATCTCATGCCGGAAACCTGAGGACACTTGATGGGCGCGCCCCAGCTACCCGTGGCCGAGGAGTACGTGCAGGCGCACACGAGCCAGTCGCGGTCGGCGCAGATCAAGAGCACCTGAAACGCCGGTTGCCGATGGTTGTTGTCCGAATCAGCAGTACAATGATCGCCGTAGTCCGCGTCGGTGAGAAGCGCACAGCCGGTAAGGTCGCCGGCAAAGAATGCCATGCTGTCAGGCAGGGGCGGCGGGAGAACACGCGTGCTCCTCTTGTCGATCAGGGGGCGGCACACGGCTAGATGGAGAGGCTGGCGGTCGATGCCGTTACCGACGCGGGTTGGCCGTATGACGCGCACGAGTAGAAGACCGCGGCGCGACGCCAGCGGCCTCGCGAAGTCGAAGAGGCCATCGTCGTCGGCGACGAACGAGTCGAAGGCGAGACGCCCGTCGCCGCCGGCTTGGAGGTGGAGGCTCAGGAATTGCGGGGCTGAACCAGGTTTCCTTGGCATGAAACCGGACGGGCAGGTGGGATGCGCGTTCTGGTAGAAGATTCCGGCGAGGATGGACGGGTGGCGTGCCGTTTCCGACCAAAGGCCGATGCGTCGGAGGAAGTCCGGGTCGGTGATGAGGCGGCGCCATCGCTTGCACGTGGCTGCGCTACGGAGGAGGTCCTGAAAGCCCGGCAGGCGCGCGAAGACGTCGCGGAGGACGTCGTCCGCCATGTCGCCGGCGGCGTGTCGAGGGCGTGCGCGTGCGCGTTTGTTGGTGGACATCGTGTCGACCGGCCGGCTAGGGCTCGATCTGATATGTTTGTGTGGTCTGTACGTCGAGGCTGGGTTGGGTTGGCTCACAAAGTACGCGATGCGCGATCGATAATATCGCTCGAGCTCGAGTACTATTTTTTTTCCTAACAAAAACCAGAACGTGCGGGTTCAGGCGTGCACGCATGGTTGACTGGCCGCGGGTTCAGGCCATTTGTGTACCATTGCTCGCAAGGCTGACATGACATGACCTGAAGCTTTTTTTTTTTTTTTGCGAGGGAAACTGAAGCTTTTGTTATGTACAAGGACGCCTGTAAGCGGTTTGGATTTGCTCCTGGAATGTACTCCCTCTGTTGTACATATGTGGTCCATACCGAAATCTCTACAAAAACTTATATATTTAGAAACAAAGGGAGTAAACCATAGTAGTACTTCCAAAATGTCATAAAAAAGAACGAAGAAAATTATATATTTACCACACTAGCAAAATGCCCTATCCCTCATCAAGTTTTCATTGGAAAGTAGAGATTTTGCACCGCGTTAATGTTTCGTGTTTTTTTCGCAGTATAAACATGCTCTGTTTTACGCAATCGGAGGCCGGGGTTGTTTGGTTCTAGACCTAACCATGCTACACTTTGCCATACAATTTTGCCACATTTGCCTAAGGTTAGTTTTTCAAAATGAAAGCCACAAGTTGGCAAGGCTAAGGAAATCTTGCCACACCGTTACATGCTTTCAGTTAAGTGAGTTTATGACAAATGGGCCCCGCCAGTCAGGCTGACGTGGACCAATTTCTCACACCGTTACATGAAAACGTTTGCTGGACATGGGACCTGCTTGTCAGCCTAACAAGCCTCTCCTGGGCATTCCATCGAACAATTTACGTGCAACGACTATGGCGGGCTCTGCCTCGTCTGGGGGCAGGACAGGCGACCTCGGTCGGGGTTGGGACGGGCCGCGGCAGTGAGCAGCAGGCAGCGGGCGCGGCGGGTGCGGCGAACAGCGAGCAGGCAGCGGGCGCGGCGGCCGCGGCAGTGAGCAGCAGCCAGCGGGGCGCAGCGGGTGCGGCGAACAGCGAGCATGCAGCAGGTGCGGCAGCGGCGGTGAGCAGCGGGCACGGCAACAACGAGGCGTGGTGGCCGCGGCAAGCAGGGTGCACGACGGGAGGTTGACGAATCAGTTTTTTTTTCTTTTTGTTTCAATGACAAGTGGACCCCACGGGGCCACATATGATGATAACGTTAGCCAATGTCGCCGTTACTTAGGCTGTGCCACGTCAGCCTGACTGGCGGGCCTCATTTATCATAAACTCACTTAACTGAACAAGATCCGTCGATCAGTATTTTTTGCAAAAAGATTACCGTAGATATGGTGTTTTTTGAAAAAAAAATGTATTGTAGCGTTTTTCGGAAACCTAATTTTCAAAGTGGTGGTTTTGTGCAATTTACTCGTTCAAATAGAATACTGAGAATGAGTGTATAGCACGGTGGTAAAGTCCTCCTGGAGTGAGAATGCCAACCATGGTTCAAATTTCTCACAAAAAAGGCCCCTCCTTCGTATACTTGTGTTGTGCAAGCCAGCATGTTCGTTGCGTATACTTGCGCTGCATAAGCCAGTTTCAGGGCCTTTTTTCGACCTTACAATATAGTGCCTTTGGGATTTCTCCCCCCTTGGGTCGAGTTTTTATTATAAAAGTTCAATAGAAATAGAAAACGCCTCAAGCATAAAAAAACCTATATCGAGATGTCTAAACCACCGGACAACCACTATGAATGATAAGTTTCCTATTTACGCTTTACATCACAGCTTCTTGCATGGTATCCAACAAAAACCGAACGGAAAAGGGTGTTTCAGAAGTACTAGCATATTTTTCCAGCGTTAAGAAACCTCTGAAGAGGAAAATTTTTTTATGATCCCTGAATCTCTCTGCGCGTTCATAGTGCTGTTCTCTACGAAGTGCACAACGCCGGCATCCCTATACAGAGATTGTACGGCCAGCATCTCCATGATTCTGCTCCAGCGCCACAAGCCTGTGTGTTCCAGTCAGTCCTAGTGGTTTTGTAGCGACTGGTCTTGCGATCCCAGACTGGCATTGCCATGTCCATGTTGGAGATAACCGGAGCAGCTCCTTCTTCTTCCTCTAGAACTGCCCTCACAGCTCACGCAAGAAAGAACACAGGAGGTTTTGTGCCCCTGCCCACACAGCAGGCCTTTTCTCTCATTATCTTACCCAAAGAAAACGGTGTTACAATCTTAAATACACACATGGAGAAACACAGGCACACACGCAGCACAACCCCGAAAGAACTCTCACATCAACCGGACGTATACCACGGTCCCGACGGAGACTACATCTTCCTTAAACCCTTTCCCTCGGCTCGGCACATACCGTCACCGTGGCGTGGCAACAGACCGGCGCATTCCATTAATAGACAGGACGGAGGTTTTATACCCGGGCTAGCACAAACGCGCACACACGCCACTAACCCGGCCACCACTAGCACATACTCACGGCCGGCTTATCCACTAATTCATGCATGACTATGCTATCACGTCATGAAGCTAGCTAACCAACTAACTGCTTGGACTAAGTACTACGCGCTGGACTAACCAACTGCCACGGCCGAGAGTCCACGGGCAGATCCATCTGATGCATGAACCATGTCCGCCGGTCTCCACAACAGCACACACGACCTGGCCAGATCAACACACGCACATGCATGAACTGCCGCACGCACGCCCTATGTCAAGATTATTACTCTTATTTTTAAACAAGGCAAAAGACTTGCCATTTTCATTCATTAAGGAGAAGGTTTAGACATAAACCGCAAAGTGGCAAAAAAAAAAGGAAAACTACTCTCGCAACATTAGAAGACTCAAATGCTTGGCTCCCGCCAATGCCCAGAGATGGGCTTCCTCTTTGATTTTACTGACGACGATGTAGGTCGGGGCAGCCGTGTTGCGAAAAATTCTTGCGTTCTGTTCCTTCTAGATTTCCCATGAGACAAACATCATAACCGAAGCAATGGCCTTCCGGCTTTGACCTCCAGCACTCACCACCTTCTGCCACCATGATCGGACTGAATCTTCATGCCTCCACAACATTGGTGAGTGGTCTTGAATGCCTAGCCAAGCGGTGATCTCGTTCCAAACTCATGCGGAAAATCTGCACTGGAAAAGAAGGTGGACAACAGACTCATGTACCTGCTTGCAAAGCGGGCAAAGGCCGCAGTTAGACCAACCTCGCCGAGCTAGGCGATCAGCCGTCCAAACGCGGTTCTGAAGAATTAACCAGGCAAAGAATTTACACTTTGGAGGTGCCCACATCTTCCAAATCGTGGCCATATTGGGACTGAAGGTGAGACCCGTAAATTGGGCCAAGTACGCCGACGACGCAGAGTATTCCCCGCTGGTTGTGAATTTCCAAGAGATAGTGTCTTGTCTGTCGTGCCTGAGGGTAACGCCGGAAATCATTTCCCAAAGAGAAGTAAACTCCTGAATATGAGTTAAAGTGAGGCCCTGTTGAATGTCAATTTGACGAATCCAAAAGTTGTTGTCAAGCGCCTTGCTCACCACGCATGCCTTTCTTTTTGATATCTCGAAAATCTTGGGTGCAACATCTTTGGGTCGCAAACCATGAAGCCAAGAGGATTCCCAGAATTTGGCCTTCGAACCATCACCAATGGACACCCTAGTGGCCGCAGCAAAAAGATCCTTGTCACCGTCAGAGCAAGGTGTTTCCATTCCAGTCCAAGTTTTTTGTGGGTCGGCCCACTCAAACCACAGCGAACGGAGTCGTAGAGCGGTGGCAAATTTCTCTAGATCCAGCACACCCAGTCCTCCATAGATCTTGGGCTTGCAGACAAGGTTCCAGTTAACCTTACACTTGCCTCCTGACACCTTTTCAAAACCCGCCCAAAGGTAGGCTCGTCTCAGACTATCAATCTTTCTTCTAACTTCAACAGGGAGATCAAGGGGTGTGAGATGATATATGGCGATGGCCGTGAGGACCGCCTTGACCAAAACAATGCGCCCTGGGGTGGCCACATGCATGGCCGACCAGGGAGGGAGTTTGCCGGCCACCTTATCCTCCAAGCATTGGAAATGAATGCGCTTGAGCCTCCTAACCAAAAGGGGAAGGCCAAGATATCTCATTGGGAAGGAGGTCCGGACCGTTGGGAAGGCCTACAGGATACCATCAAGATCTATGTTTGAGCATCGAATGGGCGCCACAAGGCTTTTGTTGCAGTTGGTGACCAAGCCAGTAACATCACCAAAGGAGCTGAGAGTCGAAGCCAGGAAATGGATATCCTCTTTGATTGGCGCAACAAAAATGGCCGCATCATCCGCATAAAGAGATGCCCGAATTGGGTGGCCACGAAGGGGGTGCAAATTGCCTTGATCGGTAGCCTTTGCGAGGATGTGATGGAGCGGGTCAATGGCTAGGACGAAAAGGAGGGGGGAGAGAGGATCCCCCTGACGAAGACCACGTCCATGCATGATTGGGTCGCCCGCAACACCGTTGAGAAGGACTCTGGATGAGGCCGTGGAAAGGAGAGCGGAAATCCAGTCGCGGAATCGGCTTGGAAAGTTGTGATGCCTCAATAAATCCATCAAGTAGTCCCATCTAACCGAGTCAAAGGCTTTCTTAATGTCTAGCTTGAAGAGCAGGGTTGAAGACTTGTTGCGGTGGAACCGATGCGCCAAGTTGCGAACATACATAAAGTTATCATGTATGCTTCTCTTTTTGATGAATGCACTTTGCGTATTGGAAACGAGCGCGGGCATGTGAGGGGCAAGGCGAGTTGCCATCATCTTTGCAATGATCTTCGCAACCGCATGGATCAGGCTTATGGGTCTAAAGTCGGAAATGTCCTCCGCCCCATCCTTTTTGGGGATGAGGGCAATATTCGCTGAATTGAGCCAATGAAGGTTAGCAACATGAAGGGTTGAAAAACTATTTATCACTTTCATCATCTCTGGTTTGATTACATCCCAACATTCTTTGAAAAAGCCCCGGTGAAGCCGTCTGGACCCGGAGCTTTATCGCTAGGTAGATCATTGATGGCTGCTTGGACCTCAGCCTCAGAGAATAAATCCCCTAATCCTGAGAGATCTCTCATCGTCGGTGGAATGCAGACCCAGTTGAAGTCCTTTTCACGCGGAGGACCCTTCCCAATTGCTCTCGTGAAGTGGTGCTTGATAATATCTTTCTTGTGGTCATGCTCTGTGACCTAGCCGTTATTGTGTTTAAGACGGTGGATGAAGTTCTTTCTACGGCGATGGTTGATGCGGAGATGAAAAAAACGGGTATTTGCATCCCCCTCTTTGAGCCCATTAATTCTTGAACTTTGTTTCTTTCTCGCCCGTTCCAGAACCGCTAACGCCACCACCTTCCTTTTAAGCTCCTTTCTCAGGTTCCATTCAGCCAAGCTGAGCGGCCTTTGTTCTTGCGCAACGTCAAGGCGGAGGATGATCTCGAGAGCCATGTGGAGTTGCACTTTATGGTTAGAGAAGATCGACTTGCTCCAGGTTCGAAGGCGCTGGCTCGTTCTCTTTAGCTCGTGGAAAAGCAGTTGGTAGGGCTTAGTATGTGTCAATTCCTCATTCCAGGCATCTTGGACCGTCTTCTTGAAGTTTGGCATCTTAATCCAAAAAAATTCAAATCGAAAAGTTTTTGGTCGCTTTGGTCCTTTGTCGTAGGCCAGGAGAAGTGGGCAGTGATCAGGGAGTGAGGATGAAAGGGAATGTAGGATATGAGAGCCAAAAGCAACATCCCAGTCATCATTGCAGAAAAAACTGTCCAATTTGCTCAAGGTTGGGTTGGCATGTTCATTGCTCCAAGTAAATTTCCTATTTTGTAGGTGAACTTCTTTCAGTTCACAGGTTTTGAGTGCATTTCGGAAGCGCACGAGGCGGCTACGATCTACATTTGTGCGGTTTTTGTCTCGGGCACGATAAATTTGGTTGAAATCACCCGACACCAGCCATCTCGTGTCTTGCTGAGGTTTCAGGCTCACAAGCTCTTGAAAGAAAGCATCTTTGAGGTTGCTACGAGTAGGACCATAAACAGATGTCAGCTTGAAAGAAGTGGTGGTATTGATCAGGGTGATGTTTGCAGATAGGCTGAAAGATCCAGTGGTAATATTGTCCACCTTGATTATGTCCTCATTACAGAGTAGAAGGATGCCTCCCCTTGTGCCATCAGTGAGCTTTTCAGCATAGCTTTTCAATCTCTGGCCCCCAAGGAAGGCAGCCAGGAAGGGGTCAACCACAACCAATTTGGTCTCCTGGAGGCAAACAATGTTACACGGGGTCGCGGCAATGGTCTCGTGGACGGCAGCGCGACGGTTTGGACAATTAAGACCACGAACGTTCCAATTTAGGATGGAAGGGAAGCTTTCATTCATTGCTAACATTTGCTACATCAAAGCTACAGGAGGGCACGGACACGAGCCTTGCCAAAGTAACATCATCAGGTAGCTGAAGGACAAAGCTACAAACAAGCATAACTAGTGCAGCATACAAGACAACATAATGGTGGCAGCTAAACATAAGTAATTGGGTACATCATCAGCAGAGCAGAGCTGCAGTTTCAGGCAGATGTTGTGGCATCCTCCCCGTCTTGGCCTTGAATCTCCGGGCCAGCATATCCACCGTGGTCTATCAGCACGTCTTCAACGGCAGAGGCGAGGTCGCAGTTGAGTCTGAAGAGGGCGCGTAGAGCAGCAACAGTAATGTCTGGCAATTGGCCACGAAAGAGAGCCACAAATTTGGAGATAGCTGCTTCAGTGACCATCTCGCCTTCGTCCACCACACCCAAACGCTGGCAAAACAGTCTTTCTGCCAGCAGAGCGATGGGTATGTCTTTGTTCTTCGCTTGAAGCCGTGGGCTGCTGCGAATCAGGTGCAGACCAGTGACTCCCGCGAGAGTCTTCCTCCTTGCAACTGGAGGCCTTGGCGGTGTTGAGCTAGGCGTTGGCAGGATCGCAGGAGGCCGAAGCATGAAGGGAGGAGTGCCCACCGGGTCGCCCAGGACCTGCGAAGCATCATGGACAGCAGCAGACGTTGCGCTCACCACAACCAGGTCAGTGTCAGGTTCTGTCACCGAAGCAGGAAGATGCAGAGGCGTGCGTGGACTTGGAGGTGTAGGGCTGGAGCTTTGTTGCCCAGCCCAACCTGGAGGAGACTCAGGAGACACCTGCAAGCCCAGGCACGGGGCAACACGACGCAGCCAGTCCGGAATTGCCGAAGAGGGTCTCAGCTCGATGATGTCGCGGGATGTGGTGCGTGGGGAGGGTGGTGGGGATCTTCCACGACTGTCTTCGGAGCGTGCACGGCATGCCACTTCACAGGACCGCGAGCGTCTCTTCGGCGCAGCCGCGCGGTGCCGAGCTCTTCTACCTGATGCTGGAATGACAGCTCCGTCGGGGAGGCGCTGCACCTTGGTGACGTCGATCTTCCTGGCGTCAGGAGTCATGGAGGCCGAGCGGCGGGCCTGCCATCTTCATGATACATTACATGGAGAAAATTAATATGAAAAATATTGCGCCACGGAGGTCCGAACATACCAGGTGTAATTTGTTGTTTAAATTGGATAGCTTTTTTTTAACACATTTAAATTGGATAGCTAGTCCCAATTAACTATAGGCAAGCACGCACATAAGGCTTAAATGGGCGCCTGTCCCCGCGGCCTATTTTCCAAATGTTAGTTTATTCCTATCTTAGAATTATGTTGTGTTGTTTCTCAAAAAATATAAAATATATGATTATGTTCTATCATGTAAATTATAAGTAATTTAAATACAAATTAAATAAATTATTTAAAATTATTTTATGTAATTTATACAATATACTTATTTAAAATAATGTTCATATAATTCTAAAATAGTCTTATTTAAAATAATGTTCATATAATTCTAATAAATGTTATTATTTGAAAGAATATTCGTGTAATTCTATAAGTATATGTGATAATTTAAAAATATTTATATAACTAGAATAATATTTATGTTTTTAATAATATGTATTATTTATAATAATGTTCAGGAATTATGAAAATATTTCAATGATTCAGAAAAACATTCATCTATTCATGTATTTTTAGGCTATCTACACGTATTCACACTTCTGTCCTGTGAAGAATCTCCTGATGCAGAGATAAGATGAATGACTTCGAGATACCATCACTCGTCATTGTCAAGGGAGAAATATTATTTTTTAATATAACATTTCATGTAATTCTAAAAATTATTAATGTATTATTTGAATATATATATATATAATTAAAATTATAAATATTAATTTTTTGAGACAATATTATAAATATTAATTATAATTGTATTTTTGAAATAAAAAACTAACATGTGAGAAATGGGCCGTGGTAACTGCAGCGGTGCAGCCTATGCCCCATGTGCGTGTCCGCTCATAGGGGATATTAGGACTGGCTATCCCATGTAGACAGCTCAAAAAAAAAAATCCCATGTAGACAGCAAATTTGTCTAAAAAAAAAGTTGACAGCAATGCGTGTCCGCTCATATGATATTAGGACTAGCTATCCCATGTAGACAGGAAATTTGTCTCAACAAAAAGTTGACTGCAAATAATAAATACTTGGTGTGATTGCTAGTCTGCCGTGTTGTTGGGTTGAGGTCGCTGGTTCGACCCATGGCGGACACAGTTTTTCATATTAATTTCCTCTTCATACTGTTTCCTGACGAGTGGGCCCCAAGGGTGATAGAGACAAAGTTATGTTTCTGAGATTTTTTATAGAAAAGAAAAAAATAAGGGCCTTTTTCATGACAAAAAAATTCGAGGTGCTTTCTGAAAAAAAGCCAGGCCGCACTCCTTCGCCCCGTCCCCATTCACTTATAGGTACCCCGCGCGTCATGCTGGCGTGCCACATCAGCATCATGTACGTATACATACGTGATTAGCACTGTAGATGCACGCTCAAGCCAAGTTTTATCACTGGTTCAATGTATCCCACAAGTTTTAGTACCAAACTGACTTTTCTTGCCAAGTTCAGACACCTGCGATGTAATTGACTCTTTTTTTTCTACTAACAAAAAAAAACACAACGTGCATGTTCGGAACTTCGGAATCTGTCGCAGGGTATGTCCACACATATACCGATATACGTCGGTTGTTCCCTGTTCCCCGGCGAGCGGCGGCCGCCGTTCCGACTTCCGAGGAGGACCTTTCCCGTCGCGAGCGACGGTGCTTGCCGGCGGCTTTTTTTTTGAGACAACTCACGAAGCTTCTTATTGAATAGTCACAATGTTTACAGGGACGAAGAGAAGATCTCCGGGGTGTCCCAACCACACACGGTGTCCGGCCCCGAGAGATAAAGCATGCTTCGCTAAGTTGTGAGCTTCATAATTTGAGCTCCTAAATTCATGGCTAACTTTACACATATCAAAAGCTGAAGAGTGGCTTAATATTTCATGCACAATAGCACCATATGGAGAAGCGTCCTCCTTCTTCAGTGAGTCGACGACCTGCTTACAGTCAGATGCAACATGAATGCGCCTTTGGTGCAGGTCCTCCGCAAGTGCAAGACCTTCTCTGATCGCTATGGCTTCTAGCATCTCCGGATCCCCGATGTGCCTCATAATCAAAGCTGAAGCTCCCAAAAACAAACCATCCGGGCTTCTACAGATTGCCCCCACAGCCCCAAACCTAGCATGCCTGGGTGCCGCCGCATCTACGTTTATTTTCACACATCCAGTGGCTGGAGCCTGCCACTGGGTTGGCCTTGTGGCTTTCACGGCGGTCCTTCGAGGTTCACCTGCATTGATATGCCTCAGATCATCCAGAAAGCTTGTGATGAATCCATGAATGGAGTGTGGCGATTGGAAGATGTCCTCATAGATCGCTTTCCTACGAGCTCACCGAATAGCCCACATGATGACAATCATATGCGCAAACATATCTCTGTTCAGAGCATCACTCATAGCGAAGAGCCAATCCTTGGGATGTTCTTCCATTCTATCCACAAGATGCTGAACCAAATCCTCCGGAGCTAGGTCCCAAACGCTACTTGACATCGGACACGTAAAAAGAGCATGCCTCCATGAATCAACCACCCCGCACAAGGGACAATTGTCCTCAGTAGCCATATTGTGGTGCTTCAGTAAGTCAATAGTGGGCATGGAGTTTCTCGCCAGCCGCCAGACAAACATGCGGAGTTTCGATGGAACCTGTAGGTGCCAAATATTACTCCACTTGTCCTCCACTTGCTGCACAATAGATGTCCCCTCTTCTTCGTTCAGCCAAGCCTCACGCTCAAGCTTTGTTCTGAGAATCATACGATAGCAGGATCAAACGCTGAAGTTGCCCCTTGGTTCTTCCTGCCAGGCCCAAAATGTTGGGGAACGTAGTAATTTCAAAAAATTTCCTACGCACACGCAAGATCATGGTGACGCATTGCAACGAGAGGGGAGAGTGTAGTCTACGTACCCTCGTAGACCGACAGCGGAAGCGTTATGACAACGCGGTTGATGTAGTCGTACGTCTTCATGGCCCGACCGATCAAGCACCGAAACTACGGCACCTCCGAGTTCTAGCACACGTTCAGCTCGATGACGATCCCCGGACTCCGATCCAGCAAAGTGTCGGGGAAGAGTTCCGTCAGCACGACGGCGTGGTGACGATCTTGATATTCTACCGTCACAGGGCTTCGCCTAAGTACCGCTACAATATTATCGAGGATTATGGTGGAGGGGGGCACCGCACACGGCTAAGAGAACGATCATGAAGATCAACTTGTGTGTCTATGGGGTGCCCCCTGCCCCTGTATATAAAGGAGTGGAGGAGGGGAGTGCCGGCCCTCTCTATGGCGCGCCCTAGGGGAGTCCTACTCCCACCGGGAGTAGGATTCCCCCTTTCCTAGTCCAACTAGGAGTCCTTCCAAGTAGTAGGAGTAGGAGACAAGGAAGGGGAAGAGGGAAGAGAAGGAAGGAGGGGGCGCCGCCCCTCCCCCTAGTCCAATTCGGACTAGTCAATGGGGGGGGGCGCGGCTTGCCTCTCCCTCTCCCCTAAAGCCCAATAAGGCCCATATACTTCTTCCCCGTATTCCCGTAACTCCCCGGTACTCCGAAAAATACCCGAACCACTCGGAACCTTTCCGATGTCCGAATATAGTCGTCCAATATATCGATCTTTACGTCTCGACCATTTCGAGACTCCTCGTCATGTCCCCGATCTCATCCGGGACTCCGAACTCCTTCGGTACATCAAAACTCATAAACTCATAATATAACTGTCATCGAAACCTTAAGCGTGCGGACCCTACGGGTTCGAGAACAATGTAGACATGACCGAGACACGTCTCCGGTCAATAACCAATAGCGGAACCTGGATGCTCATATTGGCTCCTACATATTCTACGAAGATCTTTATCGGTCAGACCGCATAACAACATACGGTGTTCCCTTTGTCATCGGTATGTTACTTGCCCGGGATTCGATCGTCGGTATCTTAATACCTAGTTCAATCTCGTTACCGGCAAGTCTCTTTACTCGTTCCGTAATACATCATCTCACAACTAACTCATTAGTTGCAATGCTTGCAAGGCTTATGTCATGTGCATTACCGAGAGGGCCCAGAGATACCTCTCCGACAATCGGAGTGACAAATCCTAATCTCGAAATACGCCAACCCAACATGTACCTTTGGAGACACCTGTAGAGCTCGTTTATAATCACCCAGTTACGTTGTGACGTTTGGTAGCACACAAAGTGTTCCTCGGGCAAACGGGAGTTGCATAATCTCATAGTCATAGAAACATGTATAAGTCATGAAGAAAGCAATAGCAACATACTAAACGATCGGGTGCTAAGCTAATGGAATGGGTCAAGTCAATCACATCATTTCTTCTAATGATGTGACCCCGTTAATCAAATAACAACTCTTTCGTTTATGGTTAGGAAACATAACCATCTTCGATTAACGAGCTAGTCAAGTAGAGGCATACTAGTGACACTCTGTTTGTCTATGTATTCACACATGTGTTATGTTTCCGGTTAATACAATTCTAGCATGAATAATAGACATTTATCATGATATAAGGAAATAAATAATAACTTTATTATTGCCTCTAGGGCATATTTCCTTCACAAAAATTGTCAACCTTGCGGGTACACAGTGGTATGTTGAGGACATCTTCAGCGTCAAAACGAGCAAAAGTTGCTTTGATCAGCTCCTCCTTCCATGACGCCGTGGTACTGTCCATGAGCTCGGAGACCATCGTGGGTGGATCTTGAGTGAGCGATGTGATTGGCCTCCTTACTCTGTCCCTCGGTATCCAGGTATCCAATTATGTCTCCAGATATCCGTGGTCTCACCATCTCCAATCCTCTTCACAATGTCTTGTATCAAAACATCCCGACCATCAAGGATCGAGCACCATATTTGAGAAGGGTGTGCCCCAAGCTCGGCCTCAAGAATAGAAACCTCTCGGAAATAAACTGCCTTCAAGTTCTCGCCGGCGGCTGCATATGTCAGTGAGGCAGTTCTAGACTTGTAGACGCCTTCAATCAAATTTACGCGGCCCAGATGGAGGCCCAAATACTAATGGACGTTCTCGCTGCGACAATTAGTGGGCTCAGCAGCGTACTTGACGATAACTGGGCCGCGCGAGGCGGACCGGCTCATACAGTTCCTCCACCACCAACCTTGCGTCTGCGGCGACGGCGAACTGCCCAATGGCCTCTCCTCTTGCACGAGCCTCGGCCATTCCTCGCCGTCAATCCTCCCTCCCTGGCATCACATCTTTGTTAGAAAATAAACCATGAATGTATTATGGCGTGTGTTGTAGCAGCTGTAGAGATCCGTTGGACTGGCCGCGTTGAGTGGAGCAGCCGTGGCTGGCTTAGCTATATGCATGGCCGGTCATGTGGCTGTTGGAAGAGGCTGGATCTGGGCGTGCATGCAGGTAGTGGCTGGTGCGGTGAGCGTGCAGTTGGTGCATGCATGAGTTAGTTAGCTAGTGGAGGCATTTTAGGAGTGGACTGCTTGGCTGTTGCGTTGCCGTAGCCTTTAAAAGGGGTCGTGTAATCGTGTTGTCGAAGTGCCAAACCCAGTGAATAAAGGTTGCCAAGATACAGGCCGGTCCGCGGCCGCGGCGTTCGTCACCATTGCTCTGAGTTCGTGCTCGAGTCGGGTTATCTTGTGCGTATGGTTTCCGGGTTTGCGCCAACAATTGGTATCAGAGCTTGGTGTCTTGGGCGTGCTTGCCGTGCTGGAGGCGTGGCAGCGATGGCGGCGCTCGCTGGCAGCTGCGCGACGGAGCTCCGGGCCGTGTGTCGGCCCATGGAGGTGGGCGGCGCTATGGCTGTCATGGCGCGTGGCGGAGGCGGCGGGCGGTGACGTCGTACGTGCGGCGACCGCGGAGGCCGCCGAGGCACTGCGTGGTGGCGCAGCGGCGCAGCACGGCGTGGCGGCGTGGAGGCACTGCATGGCGGCATGGAGGCCGCGGCGGTGCAGGGCAATAAGCCGTGGCGGCGAGCCGGGCAGGACCGGTGCGTGTTATGGGTGCGCACTGGACGCGTCGGGCGCGCGGTGAGCGCACTGGTGTGGTCGGGCTCGTCGGGCGCGTCGGATGCGCGTGGGACGTGCGGGACGCACTGGTGTGGTCGGGCTCGTCGGGCGCGTCGGGTGCGCGCGGGACGCACTGGGGTGGTCGGGCGCGTCGAGTGCGCGCGGGACGTGCGGGGCGTCGCGGGACGTCAGGCGTGTGTCGCCGGCGGAAGAGGAGCTCGGCGTATGTCGCCGGAGACGTGACGGGGCACGGTGGAACTGGCGTCGGTGCGCCAGGTCGGGTCCGCGGGCTGGGTCACGGTCGTGGTGACATCGATGACGGGAGCTACACCAACTTCGCGATGACGATGTCGTGGTTTAGGGAGAGTATGTTAGAAAATAAACCATGAATGTATTATGGTGTGTGTTGTAGCAGCTGTAGAGATCCGTTGGACTGGCCGCGTTGAGTGGAGTAGCCGTGGCTGGCTTAGCTATATGCATGGCCGGTCATGTGGCTGTTGGAAGAGGCTGGATCTGGGCGTGCATGCAGGGAGTGGCTGGTGCGGTGAGCGTGCAGTTGGTGCATGCATGAGTTAGTTAGCTAGTGGAGGCATTTTAGGAGTGGACTGCTTGGCTGTTGCGTTGCCGTAGCCGTTAAAAGGGGTCGTGTAATCGTGTTGTCGAAGTGCCAAACCCAGTGAATAAAGGTTGCCAAGATACAGGCCGGTCCGCGGCCGCGGCGTTCATCGCCATTGCTCTGAGTTCGTGCTCGAGTTGGGTTATCTTGTGCGTATGGTTTCTGGGTTTGCGCCAATAATTGGTATCAGAGCTTGGTGTCTTGGGTGTGCTTGCCGTGCCGGAGGCGTGGCAGCGATGGCGGCGCTCGCTGGCAGCTGCGCGACGGAGCTCCGGGCCGTGTGTCGGCCCATGGAGGTGGGCGGCGCTGTGGCTGTCATGGCACGTGGCGGAGGCGGCGGGCGGTGACGTCGTACGTGCGGCGACCGCGGAGGCCGCCGAGGCGCTGCGTGGTGGCGCAGCGGCGCAGCACGGCGTGGCGGCGTGGAGGCACTGCATGGCGGCATGGAGGCCGCGGCGGTGCAGGGCAATAAGCCGTGGCGGCGAGCCGGTCGCGACCGGTGCGTGTTATGGGTGCGCACTGGACGCGTCGGGCGCGTCGGGTCGGGACCGCGGGCGCGCGGTGAGCGCACTGGTGTGGTCGGGCTCGTCGGGCGCGTCGGATGCGCGCGGGACGTGCGGGACGCACTGGTGTGGTCGGGCTCGTCGGGCGCGTCGGGTGCGCGCGGGACGCACTGGGGTGGTCGGGCCCGTCGGGTGTGCGCGGGACGTGCGGGGCGTCGCGGGACGTCAGGCGTGTGTCGCCGGCGGAGGAGGAGCTCGGCGTATGTTGCTGGAGACGTGACGGAGCACGGTGGAACTGGCGTTGGTGCGCCAGGTCGGGTCCGCGGGCTGGGTCACGGTCGTGGTGACATCGATGATGAGAGCTACACCAACTTCGACGATGACGATGTCGTGATTTAGGGAGAGTATGTTAGAAAATAAACCATGAATGTATTATGGCGTGTGTTGTAGCAGCTGTAGAGATCCGTTGGACTGGCCGCGTTGAGTGGAGCAGCCGTGGCTGGCTTAGCTATATGCATGGCCGGTCATGTGGCCGTTGGAAGAGGCTGGATCTGGGCGTGCATGCAGGTAGTGGCTGGTGCGGTGAGCGTGCAGTTGGTGCATGCATGAGTTAGTTAGCTAGTGGAGGCATTTTAGGAGTGGACTGCTTGGCTGTTGGTTGCCGTAGCCTTTAAAAGGGGTCGTGTAATCGTGTTGTCGAAGTGCCAAACCCAGTGAATAAAGGTTGCCAAGATACAGGCCGGTCCGCGACCACGGCGTTCATCGCCATTGCTCTGAGTTCGTGCTCGAGTTAGGTTATCTTGTGCGTATAGTTTCCGGGTTTGCGCCAACAATCTTTCCCCTTCTTCCCATCTCGAGGCGCGCCGCCCCGCCGGCCTCCGGAGAGGGGGCCCACGAGGAACCTCATCGCCGTCTGTGGTCTCATCCTCGTCGACTGAGGTAAGTCTCGTGTCAACTACTCACTCAGGCAACAGTTCGACGAAGAAAAACTCACACACATGTATGCCACCTGAAGGCCAAGAATGGCTGAATGGGGATAAATCATACCAGCGGTTCAGTCGAAAACCACACGAGCCGCAATTCAAAGTAAGAGCAGCGACGTCTTGCACACCTTCCAACTACTAATAGCATACCAAATTATTGGATGATCGATGCATAAACTAATTGAGTAGAAACTAAATGTGACATAAACTTGGCATCACTTAGTGATGTGCATATGTCAAAGAACAGTATCGTTATAGTTGTACAATTTCTAGCTTTGGTTCATTAGAACTGGCAAGTTCCCTTGTCAAATCCAGTTGATGCCCGGTGCTCGGTTATTCCCTCACAAAGCTCATTTTGCTTATCCAATCATGGATCCGTCATTGGGCTTCCTCCTGTTCACCATTTCCATGTCCCAGCAAAAGCATTTTATAGCTGTAAAAGCATTTGATATTGTCCCAAAGTTCCAAGGATATAGTTCTGGTGCAGTATGCAGCCCCTGTAGCTGCAGTCAGTGCAGTGATGCTTTCATGCCTTCGACACAGCTCTATGGGCTCAAAATCTTAAATATTCCGCTTAAAACATAGAAAGACCCTCTAGCTGTTGAACGGAAAAGGAAAAATGCCCATGAGCCAACAAAATTGTAAGTTATCTAGAGTGATTGAGAGAGAGAGAGAGAGAGAGAGAGAGCAAATTTCCAATATATTTGCAATTGAACAATTCTCTTAATTCAAAAGATTTAAGTCTTTAATCTTTTTAAGTGAGGGACCGTGGCATCTGCATATACTTAAGAACTCTAAATACATCGCTAACTTCATAACAAATAACAATGAAATCGCGCAGAACTATAAACCACCTGAACCTACTAATTGATCAGTGTTTGTTAGTCTATCAAAATCCCAATTTGCTTAATTCTGTGCATTTCTCTAATTTCTTAAGTGGCATTTTTAAGCATGCTATTGATTTCAAGTTCTGTAACTCTTTTTTTTTTTACAATTCTCATATGGATAACTGGACAAAGCAATTAAAGCGAAATTAAGTGAAGAATAGACACTTCAGATTGTAGTTAGACAAAATACAACAGATCATGGCTTTTGTTCTACATAAGAAAATCTACTGTCCGGCTCATAATCTAATTGCCTATCTTGTCAGGATTGCCTTATTTCACCTGGGGCCTGATACATGTGAGGCTAGAGGTGGAACTGAAGAAGCCGCATTGTCAGCAATGCGACAATTCACTTGATTCGTTGCAACAAAGTTATGATCTATATTGCTCTCTGCATTCATGGTACCTTCCAAGACCTTGACTACCTTGGACATTTTAGGCCTTCTTTTGCAATCAATTTGCAAACACCACATTGCGAGCTTCATCATCTGAATTACATCTTGCTCGTGTGCTTGCATATCATTACTGGTCTTGTCAATCATATCTACCAAGTTATCATGCTTCACCTTTTTTTCCAGAAGGGTAATAAGATGCATGCTCTCTTCGGACCGGGAAGGGTCGAGATTCTGTCTTCCGTTGATGATTTCTATTACCACAATGCCGAAGCTATAGACATCAGCCTTTTCTGTGATTTGTGATGTCAACCATTCAGGAGCTAAATATCCAGGTGTGCCTCTCATTCGAGTAACCACTTGGCTCATATCCCTATCAATGAGCTTGCATAATCCAAAATCAGAAAGTTTGGCATTGAAGTTGTCATCTAAGAGAATATTTTGTGGTTTAACATCTAAATGAGCAATTCTTTTCGTGCACTCCTCGTGAAGATAAGAGAGACCCTTAGCTATGTGAGTGATAATCTTGCATCGCGTGCTCCAATCCATGGGAGGATCAGTATTATCATCTTGACAATAGATCCATCTGTCCAAGGATCCTTTCGGCATATACTCGTATACCAAAAGCCTATGTGATTTCTCCACGCAGAAACCAATTAGTTTCACCAGATTGATATGGTGGATGCTGCCGATCGTCTGAACCTCTGCTGAGAATTCTTTCTTTCCTTGACCTGCTTGATCCAAATGTTTTACTGCAATCCTTTCCCCACCAAGCTGTCCCTCAAACACAGAACCAAATTCTCCTTCGCCAAGCTTGTCTCTGAATTGCTCGGTTGCTACTTCTAACTGATGAAATGTGAACCTCATTGGTGTTCCTTGTAGCTTCCCAAACTCTTCCTCCTCTTCGTCCATCTCCCGGTGCTGTCGCGTTCTTCGTCTATGCACGAAAAAAAGGAGGAATCCGGCAATTAAGATGAAACCGACCACAGTACCTAGAATCAGACCAATGCGCCGTTTGCTGGATGACGACGATCCCGTGCTTGGAGAAGAAGTATTTAGATCGATCGGTGGGCAGAAGACGATCTGGTAGTTGGTCCCCAACGGGCAAGTGAACGTCTTCTTCCAGTCAGCATCCATGGAGTAGTCGTAGACATCTGGGCAGATTTGCTGAAACAACAAAGAGTATTTGGTGGGTTCGCAATTGTACGCTGCATTCCCGGTGCAGCAGTATCGATCCTGCTTGAACACAGTGCATGCGTTGTTGCAGCCCCCAGGGGCTGTCAACTCGCTTGGGCACTGCGACGTGATGTTGGCGGCGCAGCGTGGCCCTTTGCTGCACCCTGGCCCTCCCTGGTCCTGCAACGGCAGGAAGTCCATGGGCACGTTGAAGCCGTCGACGAAGGACAAGTCGAAGAAATCGGTGCTGTTGAACTGGCCGATTGTGAACTCAGCCATCGTGTTGGGCGGCCGGCCGTAGGCCTTGCAGGCGAGCATGCCGCCGCAGTCGCCCGTCTGGCACGAGCCGCTGCCTCTGCCGTTGAATGAGCAGCCCGTGCGCGCCCACACGCGCCCGCGGGAGGCGAGCCCGGAGACGTTGAGGGTCCACGTCGCCCCCGGGTCGAGCTGCACGCCACCGCCAACCGGCATGGCAGCCGGCCACACGGTGTAGGAGCATCGGTTGGTGATGTTTAACATGGTGGCCTCGCCGGCAGCGACGAGGAGCAGGAGAAGGAAAGGCAGTGAGTGGATGGCCGGACAGGCGCTCACCGCTGCCATTTGTGTTATGATTGCTCGTCACATGAACCGAAACTTTTGTTATGTACGAGAGCTTGGGTGCAAGCAGAAGCTGCGTGGAAGCTGCTCGGGCTTTGGACGCCTGCTTGACCGGCCGAATCATTCAGTCAAGTAATGGTGCCAAAGCAGAGCAGCGTTGACTGGCCTAACCATAGTCCCAAAAGTTTTCATTTGGCCCCTGAGCGGTTTAGGCTCTTTTTCACACTATATTTTGGAATACTCCATTTCATTGACAATTGTAACTAATCACTCGAATGCGGTTGTTTTAGAGATTTTTAGGGCTCTTTTGGTTCATAGGATAGGATTATCATAGGAATAGGAATCTTGTAGGAAATGAGATGACATGTATTTCAAATTCTATGAGTAAGAATAGAAAACAAAATATGATTTGGTTGACACCAAAGGAATTTTTTCATTGAATCTAGGCTTTTTTTTTATTTTTCTATAAAATGTGAAGGATAGGAACTAATCCTAAGTAGGAATAGGAATCTATTCCTATAAACCAAAGGGCTCTAAAAGAAAAAAAATCCTATACGAATCCTATCATTTAGAATTTTCTATGAAATTCCTCTAAACCAAACCAAAGGAGGACTAGAAATGCTCCTTAATTAGAGCACGTGTTCCAGTGTCTCGCTGACCACAACTTTGTGACCCGATGCAGGTACATACATGCAGGTCACAATCAAGAGTCGACATCAGATAACAAGTTGCATGGCAGCGGCAGGTGCGCGGAAGGAAACCTTGCTTGACCGTCAACTACGGTCTACGCCCAAGTCCTGCTGGTGCTGGCTGCTTGTTTCATTTTCCATGCGACCGGCTTCAACTTGGCCCCGCCCCGCCAGCTGACAGAAACTTCAAAGCAGACCAAATGCTGAATACACCAAAGGAGTCTCCGTCTTCATCGTCCGGATGCCGCCAAGCTGGCTCCGTGAGAAAAAGACAAGGTCCCCTTTACTAAGATGCTACTTCCTCCGCATCAAAATATGAAATGTTTTTAAGGCTAGTCTAGTGTACAAAAACATCTTGTATTTTGAGACAAAGTTGCTATAGACGAAGTTGTCTGCGACTCCGGGCACATCATACACCATAGTACTGACAGGGGCACTGCCGTATGAGGCATGGCAACACCCCATAGTACTGGCAGGGCACTGCCGTATGAGGCATGGCAACACTTCGACCAAGCGCCGGTAATTCATCCCATACCTGGCCAAACGGGTCGGCCCGGCACGGCACGGCCCAGCCTGTGCTAATCGTGTCTGGCCCGGCACGGCCCGCCATGACACGTTTAATAGTCGGGCCGTGCTGTGCCCGCCACAGGCGCTGCTCCTTGACCCAAGCACGGCCTGATTAGTAAACGGGTCGGTCCGATGGCTCGTTTAGCACGTTGGGCTGCATATTTTCAGCCTGTGGGGCTGGTTTTTAGGTTTATTGGGCTATATTTTACGTATACATTTATAAAAAATGAAATATATATATATATATATATATAATAATAATAATAAACGGGCCGGGCCAGGCCGGCCCGCGTGCCCAGGCCCGGCCCAAGGCGTGCCGCGTGCCGGGCATAGCCCGTTTAGCCCGTGCCGTGCCTGGCCCATAGCAGGCCGTGCCGGCGTGCTCGCGGGCTGGCCTGTTTGGCCCGGCCCATTTGGCCAGCTATACTTCATCCAAGGTGTGAGGCACCCCTTTCATTCCAATGAATAAGACGTGCAGGCATTTCAAAATTCAACTTTCACTATCGCTTATATCAATAGTATTTTTGTTATGAGTTCAAAATTATACCATTGAATAGTTAATACGAATTCAACAGTATGATTTCGGTTACATATAGCCCACATTTGGTTGGCCTGATCTATAGGCAAAATTCAATTTTAAAATGCGTGCGCACCTTATTTATTGAAATGGAGAGATACAACACCGAAGGTCTGAAGCACCTATCAGAAGCTAGCAGCATTAAGTCCATGACCCTCCACTTGCTCATGGAGCGGCTCCGAGGCCCGCCTCCCAGGTTCTTGCATCGTGGAACGCGTCTTCAGTATCACGAGTAGGGAGATAAAAAGAGTCGTCGTCGCCACGACCTGAAAATAGGTAAATGAGGCTCCCGCATGATTCTCGCATATTTATTTTCAAGACAAGTACTCCCTCCGTTCCATAATGTAAAACGTTTATTTGAGAAGCGGATTTGTAGCATCCGGGTGCTCCACACCCCTATCCGAACATTAAATTCAAAAAATACTGAGAAATTTAAAAAAAATCTGAGATTTTAGGATATCAAAACCGGGGTACTCGATCTACTTTCGTGTGAAATTTCGTAAAAAATACCAGGAAACGCATTCGTGGAAAAAAAGACAAAAATTTCCTATGTATAGAAAAAAAATTGTTTGGATGGATTTTTATTCGGACAGTATTTCCTTCGCCACGGATACCTTCCTTGGTATTTTTTCATGAAATTTCACACGGGAGTAGATTGAGAACCCATGTTTGGTATCCTTAAATTGCAGATTTTTTTTGATTTTTTGGTTTTTTTTTACGATTAATATTCGTATAGGGGTGTGGAGCACCCAGGAGCTCCTGTGCATTTTCCATTTATTTGACACTACATTATGGGACAGAGGAAGTAAAAGAGAAGACCTAGCATGAAGTTGTTTTGGATAAAATGAGAAATGGTCAAGTCAACCTTCTCTATTTCTCTGGAAGAAGATACAGACAGTTACATGGGCCACATGGACCTAATGGGCTTGCCTCTATATAATTAAATTACTCAATTGCATGGTAACGTCCCATACTGTCATCAGCCTCAGAAGGCTGTCACCACCTCGATATCCAGACTCCGTGTCGCCTGCACGACCACGGAGTCCGCCGCCGTCAAAGAAGAGAGGTCGCCACCTCAATTTTCAAGTGCTACAGGAAGCACCAACCCGCGCAACTGTCGGCCCATACAACGACAACCGTTGTCACGGCCGTCGGAATCGGGCACTAGGTTCCGAATCCATCGTGCGCCGCCTCAAGGTCAGTCGTGCTTGACCTTCCATAACTATGACTAGAAGGTCCAATAATAGCAGCTCCGTCGTGTCGTCAAAAGGCCACGCCAGGCATGGAGACATGCTGCCGCCGTGAGGAGCAGCCTCCATAGCCACGATGTAGCCGCCGCGAGGAGCACCATCTGGTGATGGCGAGGGAGGAGGACGGAGAAGGGGAGACCCCAGTGGCGACTAGGTTTTCCTTGCTGTCGCTCGCAAGAGTGACGGGAGGGACAGGATGCGCTGGAGGAGGGAGACGGCCGAAGGAGGAGAAGATCTAGAAGAGAAGGAGGTCTGGAAGAGGAGATCTACAGGAAGATGCACCGCTGGTGGAGGGAGGCGGCTGGAGGAGAGCATAGACCAGCGGTGGCGGCGACGACTATCTGTTCCCTGTACTCGTGAACGATAAACTGACATACTCGCTAGCTCCTGCATTTTACTTGTCTATACCCCTGTCCGTCACGAAATTGCTCCTAAAATTGCAAAATATCACCCACCGATGCCACAAGTGACAAAACCGTTTAGCACAAGGGAGCCCCCCCCACCTCGGTTGGCCCAAGGAGTGGGGACCTCCTAGACGGCGCTCTATGTGCTGGGAGAAGACGCAACTCGCTCGTAGCCAACTAATGCTCTTAACACCCCCTTCAAACTCAAAGGGGTGGGAGGAACATTGAGTTTGAGAAGCCTATGGTGTTCCTTGGTCTAAGCCTCGGCGAAGCAATCTGCCACTTGAAGCTCCGATGGAACATATTGGAGAGGAATAATTGACTCTTGGTAGTGAGAACCCATGAACAATGCATCCACGCCAATATGCTTGGTTAGCTCATGCTTAACGGGATCATTGGCAATCTGAATAACAACGGTACTATCACAAGGGAGCAAGGTGGGTGCATCACATGACACACCAAGATCAGCCAGGAACCACCAGAGCCAAAGGCGTGGTAGTGGCAAGGGGTTGAAGTTTACCCTCAACACTGGAACGGGATACTGCAATATGTTTCTTAGACGTCCATGCTGAAGGAAATATGCCCTAGAGTAGGTTTTATGTGTTGATGTTATATGCATGAGTAGAACACAAGTGAGTTATGGGCGATATAAGTCATACTGCTTACCAGCATGTCATACTTTGGTTCGGTGGTATTGTTGGATGAAGCGGCCCGGACCGACATTATGCGTACGCTTACGTGAGACTGGTTCTACCGACGTGCTTTGCACACAGGTGGCTGGCGGGTGTCAGTTTCTCCAACTTTAGTTGAACCGAGTGTGGCTACGCCCGGTCCTTGCGAAGGTTAAAATAGCACCAACTTGACAAACTATCGTTGTGGTTTTGATGCGTAGGTAAGATTGGTTCTTGCTAAGCCCGTAGCAGCCACGTAAAACTTGCAACAACAAAGTAGAGGACGTCTAACTTGTTTTTGCAGGGCATGTTGTGATGTGATATGGTCAAGACGTGATGAGATATAAGTTGTTGTATGAGATGATCATGTTTTGTTGAAGTTATCAGCAACTGGAAAAATCCTTATGGTTGTCTCTCTATTGCATAAGATGCAAGCGCCAAATAATTGCTTTACTTTATCGCTATGCGATAGCAATAGTTGCAAGAACAATTGTTGGCGAGACGACCATGTAACGACACATTGATATAGATCAAGATGATGGAGATCATGGTGTCATGCCGGTGACGATAGAGATCATGACAGTACTTTGGAGATGGAGATCAAAGGTGCAAGATGATCATGGCCATACCATGTCACATATTTTGATTGCATATGATGTTTATCTTTTATACATCTTATTTTGCTTAGTTCGACAGTAGCTTTATAAGATGATCTCTCACTAAATTTCAAGGTATAAGTGTTCTCCCTGAGTATGCACCGTTGCGAAAGTTCTTCGTGCTGAGACACCACGTGATGATCGGGTGTGATAGGCTCTACGTTCAAATACAACGGGTGCAAAACAGTTGCACACGCGGAATACTCGGGTTAAACTTGACGAGCCTAGCATATACAGATATGGCCTCAGAACACTGGAGACTGAAAGGTCGAGCGTGAATCATATAGTAGATATGATCAACATAGTGATGTTCACCATTGAAAACTACTCCATCTCACGTGATGATCGGACATGGTTTAGTTGATTTGGATCACGTGATCACTTAGATGATTAGAGGGATGTCTATCTAAGTGGGAGTTCTTAAGTAATATGATTAATTGAACTTAAATTTATTATGAACTTAGTCCTGGTAGTATTTTGCAAATTATGTTGTAGATCAATAGCTCGCGTTATTGCTTTCATATGTTTATTTTGATATGTTCCTAGAGGAAACTAAGTTGAAACATGTTAGTAGCAAAGATGCGGATTGGATCCGTGATCTGAGGTTTATCCTCATTGCTGCACAGAAGAATTATGTCCTTGATGCACCGCTAGGTGACAGACCTAATGCAGGAGCAAATGCAGACATTATGAACGTTTGGCTAGCTCAATATGATGACTACTTGATAGTTTAGTGCAACATGCTTAACGGCTTAGAATCGGGACTTCAAAGACGTTTTGAACGTCATGGACCATATGAGATGTTCCAGGAGTTGAAGTTAATATTTCAAGCAAATACCCGAGTTGAGAGATATGAAGTCTCCAACAAGTTCTATAGCTAAAAGATGGAGGAGAATCGCTCAACTAGTGAGCATGTGCTCAGATTGTCTGGGTACTACAATCGCTTGAATCAAGTGGGAGTTAATCTTCCAGATAAAATAGTGATTGATAGAATTCTCTAGTCACCATCACCAAGTTAGTAGAACTTCGTGATGAGCTATAATATGCAAGGGATAACGGAAACGATTCCGAAGCTCTTCATGATGCTAAAATCGACGAAGGTAGAAATCAAGAAAAACATCAAGTGTTGATGGTAGACAAGACCACTAGTTTCAAGAAAAGGGCAAAAGGAAGAAGGGGAACTTCAAGAAGAACGGCAAGCAAATTGCTGGTCAAGGGACTAAGTGCTTCTACTGCAAAGGGACTGGTCACTGGAAGCGGAACTACCCCAAGTGATTGGCGGATAAGAAGGATGGCAAAGTGAACATAAGTATATTTGATATACATGTTATTGATGTGTGCTTTACTAGTGTTTATAGCAACCCCTCAGTATTTGATACTAGTTCAGTTGCTAAGATTAGTAACTCGAAACGGGAGTTGCAGAATAAACAGAGACTAGTTAAGGGTGAAGTGACGATGTGTGTTGGAAGTGGTTCCAAGATTGATATGATCTTCATTGAACACTCCCTATACTTTCAGGATTAGTGTTGAACCTAAATAAGTGTTATTTCGTGTTTGCATTGAGCATGAATATGATTTGATCATGTTTATTGTAATACGGTTATTCATTTAAGTAAGAGAATAAATTGTTGTTCTGTTTACATGAATAAAACCTTATATGGTTACACACCCAATGAAAATAGTTCGTTGGATCTCGATCGTAGTGATACACATAATCATAATATTGAAACCAAAAGATGCAAAGTTAATAATGATAGTGCAACTTATTTGTGGCACTGCCGTTTAGGTCATATTGGTGTAAAGCGCATGAAGAAAATCCATGCTGATGGGCTTTTGGAATCACTTGATGATGAATCAGTTGATGCTTGCGAACCATGCCTCATGGGCAAGATGACTAAGACTCCGTTCTCCGGAACAATGGAGCGAGCAACAGATTTGTTGGAAATCATACATACTGATGTATGTGGTCCGATGAATATTGAGGCTCGTGGCAGGTATCATTATTTTCTGATCTTCACAGATGATTTGAGCAGATATGAGTATATCTACTTGATGAAACACAAGTCTGAAACATTTGAAAAGTTCAAAGAATTTCAGAGTGAAGTGGAGAATCATCATAACAAAAATAAAAGTTTCTACGATATGATCGCAGAAGTAAAATATTTGAATTACGAGTTTGGCCTTCAGTTAAAAACAATGTGAAATAGTTTCACTACTCACGCCACCTGGAACACCACAGCATAATGGTGTGTCCGAACGTCATAACCGTACTTTATTGGATATAGTGCAATCTATGATGTTTCTTACCGATTTACCACTATCGTTTTGGGGTTATGCATTAGAGACAGCTGCATTCACGTTAAATAGGGCACTATCTAAATCCGTTGAGACGACACCGTATGAACTATGGTTTGGCGAGAAACATAAGCTGTCATTTCTTAAAGTTTGGAACTGCGATGCTTATGTGAAAAAGTTTCAACTTGATAAGCTCGAACCCAAATCAGAGAAGTAAATCTTCATAGGATACCCAAAAGAAAATGTTGGGTACACCTTCTATCACAGATCCGAAGGCAAGACATTTGTCACTAAGAATGGATCCTTTCTAGAGAAGGAGTTTCTCTCGAAAGAAGTGAGTGGGAGGAAAGTAGAACTTGATGAGGTAACTGTACCTGCTCCCTTATTGGAAAGTAGTTCATCACAGAAATCTATTTCCGTGACACCTACGCCAATTAGTGTTGAACCTAAATAAGTGTTATTTGGTGTTTGCGTTGAGCATGAATATGATTTGATCATGTTTATTGTAATACGGTTATTCATTTAAGTAAGAGAATAAATTGTTGTTCTGTTTACATGAATAAAACCTTATATGGTTACACACCCAATGAAAATAGTTCGTTGGATCTCGATCGTAGTGATACACATAATCATAATATTGAAACAAAAAGATGCAAAGTTAATAATGATAGTGCAACTTATTTGTGGCACTGCCGTTTAGGTCATATTGGTGTAAAGCGCATGAAGAAATTCCATTCTGATGGGTTTTTGGAATCACTTGATTATGAATCACTTGATGCTTGCGAACCATGCCTCATGGGCAAGATGACTAAAACGCCATTCTCCGGAACAATGGAGCGAGCAACTGACTTATTGGAAATAATACATACTAATGTATGCGATCCGATGAGTGTTGAGGCTCGCGGCGGGTATCGTTATTTTCTGACCTTCACAGATGATTTGAGCAGATATGAGTATATCTACTTGATGAAACATAAGTCTGAAACATTTGAAAAGTTCAAAGAATCTCAGAGTGAAGTGGAAAATCATCATGACAAGAAAATGAAGTTTCTACGGTTTGATCGCGGAGACGAATATTTGAGTTACGAGTTTGGCCTTCAGTTAAAACAATGTGAAATAGTTTCACTACTCACGCCACCTGGAACACCACAATGCAATGGTGTGTCTGAACATCGTAACCGTACTTTATTGGATATAGTGCAATCTATGATGTTTCTTACCGATTTACCACTATATTTTTGGGGTTATGCATTAGAGACAGCTGCATTCACATAAAAAGGGCACCATCTAAATCCGTTGAGACGACACCATATGAACTGTGGTTTGGCAAGAAACCAAAGCTGTCGTTTCTTAAAGTTTGGGGTTGTGATGCTTATATGAAAAAGTTTCATCCTGATAAGCTCAAACCCAAATCGGAGAAATATGTCTTCATAGGATACCTAAAGGAGACTGTTGGGTACACCTTCTATCACAGATCCGAAGGCAAGACATTCGTTGCTAAGAATGGATCCTTTCTAGAGAAGGAGTTTCTCTCGAAAGAAGTGAGTGGGAGGAAAGTAGAACTTAATGAGGTAACTGTACCCGCTCCCTTATTGGAAAGTAGTTCATCACAGAAACTGGTTCCTGTGACACCTACACCAATTAGTGAGGAAGCTAATGATATTGATCATGAAACTTCAGATCAAGTTACTACTGAACCTCGTAGGTCAACCAGAGTAAGATCCGCACCAGTGTGGTATGGTAATCCTGTTCTAGAGGTCATGTTACTTGACCATGACGAACCTACGAACTATGAGGAAGCGATGATGAGCCAAGATTCCGCAAAATGGCTTGAGCCCATGAAATCTGAGATGGGATCCATGTATGAGAACAAAGTATGGACTTTGGTTGACTTGCCCGATGATCGGTAAGCCATTGAGATTAAATGGATCTTCAAGAGGAAGACGGACACCGATAGTAGTGTTACTATCTACACAGCTAGACTTGTCGAAAAAGGTTTTTGACAAAGTTCAAGGTGTTGACTACGATGAGATTTTCTCACTCATATCGATGCTTAAAGTCTGTCCGAATCATGTTAGCAATTGCCGCATTTTGTGAAATCTGGCAAATGGATAACAAAACTGCAATCCTTAATGGATTTCTTAAAGAAGAGTTGTATATGATGCAATCAGAAGGTTTTGTCAATCCTAAAGGTGTTAACAAAATGTGCAAGCTCCAGCGATCCATCTATGGACTAGTACAAGCATCTCGGAGTTGGAATATACGCTTTGATGAGTTGATCAAAGCATATAGTTTTATACAGACTTGTGGTGAAGCCTGTATTTACAAGAAAGTGAGTGGGAGCACTACAACATTTCTGATAAGTATATGTGAGTGACATATTGTTGATCGGAAATAATGTAGAATTATTCTGTAAAGCATAAAGAAGTGTTTGAAAGGAGTTTTTCAAAGAAAGACCTCGGTGAAGCTGCTTACATATTGAGCATCAAGATCTATAGAGATAGATCAAGACGCTTGATAAGTTTTTTCAATGAGTACATACCTTGACAAGATTTTGAAGTAGTTCAAAATGGAATAGTCAAAGAAAGAGTTCTTGCCTGTGTTACAAGGTGTGAAATTGAGTAAGACTCAAAGCCCGACCACGACAGAAGATAGAAAAAGAATGAAAGTCATTCCCTATGCCTCAGCCATAGGTTCTATAAAGTATGCAATGCTATGTACCAGATTATTGTATACCCTACACTGATTTTGGCAAGGGAGTACAATAGTGATCTAGGAGTAGAACACTGGACATCGGTCAAAATTATCCTTAGTGGAATAAGGATATGTTCTCGATTATGGAGGTGACAAAAGGTTCGTCGTAAAAGATTACGTCGATACAAGTTTTTGGCACTGATTCAGATGACTCTAAGTCTTCATCTGGATACATATTGAAAGTGAGCAATTAGCTAAAGTAGCTCCATGCAGAGCATTGTAGACATAGAAATTTGCAAAATACATACAGATCTGAATTTTGGCAGACTCATTGACTAAGCTTCTCTCACAAGCAAAACATGATCACACCTTAGTACTCTTTGGGTGTTAATCACATATAGATGTGAACTAGATTACTGACTCTAGTAAACCCTTTGAGTGTTGGTCACATGACGATGTGAACTATGGGTGTTAATCACATGGTGATGTGAACTATTGACGTTAAATCACATGGCGATGTGATCTAGATTATTGACTCTAGTGCAAGTGGGAGACTGAAGGAAATATGCCCTAGAGGCAATAATAAAGTTATTATTTATTTCCTTATTTCATGATAAATGTTTATTATTCATGCTAGAATTGTATTAACCGGAAAGATAATACATGTGTGAACACATAGACAAACAAAGTGTCACTAGTATGCCTCTACTTGACTAGCTCGTTAATCAAAGATGGTTATGTTTCCTAACCATAGACATGTGTTGTCATTTGATTAACGGGATCACATCATTAGGAGAATGATGTGATTGACATGACCCATTCCATTAGCTTAGCACCCGATCGTTTAGTATGTTGCTATTGCTTTCTTCATGACTTATACATGTTCCTATGACTATGAGATTATCCAACTCCCGTTTGCCGGAGGAACACTTTGTGTGCTACCAAATGTCACAACGTAACTGGGTGATTATAAAGGAGCTCTACAGGTGTCTCCAAAGGTACATGTTGGGTTGGCGTATTTCGAGATTAGGATTTGTCACTCCGATTGTCGGAGAGGTATCTCTGGGCCCTCTCGGTAATGCACATCACATAAGCCTTGCAAGCATTGCAACTAATGAGTTAGTTGCGAGATGATGTATTACGAAACGAGTAAAGAGACTTGCCGGTAATGAGATTGAACTAGGTATTGAGATACCGACGATCGAATCTCGAGCAAGTAACATACCGATGACAAAGGGAACAATGTATGTTGTTATGCGGTCTGACCGATAAAGATCTTTGTAGAATATGTAGGAGCCAATATGAGCATCCAGGTTCCGCTATTGATTATTGACTAGAGACGTGTCTCGGTCATGTCTACATTGTTCTCGAACCCGTAGGGTCCGCACGCTTAACGTTACGATGACAGTTTGATTATGAGTTTATATATTTTGATGTACCGAAGATTGTTCGGAGTCTCGAGTGATCACGGACATGACGAGGAGTCTCGAAATGGTCGAGACATAAAGATTGATATATTTGATGGCTATATTCGGACACCGGAAGTGTTCCGGAGAAGTTTCGGATAAAACCGGAGTACCGGGGGGTTACTGGAACCCCCCCGGGGGTTAATGGGCCTCATGGGCCCAAAGTGGAGAAGAGGAGGGGTAGCCAGGGCAGGCTGCGCGCCCCTCCCCCTCTAGTCTGAATTGGACAAGGAGGGGGGCGGCGCCCCCCCCCCCTTTCCTTCCTCTCCTCTCTCCCTTCCTTCCCCCTCTCCTAGTTGGACAAGGAAAAAGGAGGGAGTCCTACTCCCGGTAGGAGTAGGACTCCTCCCTGGCGCGCCTCCTCCTGGCCGGCCGCCCCTCCCCCTTGCTCCTTTATATACGGGGGCAGGGGGGCACCTCTAGTGACACAAGTTGATCTTGGAGATCGTTCTCTTATCCATGTGCGGTGCCCCCCTCCATCATAATCCTCGATAATATTGTAGCGGTGCTTAGGTGAAGCCCTGCAATGGTAGAACATCAAGATCGTCACCACGCCGTCGTGCTGACGGAACTCTTCCCCGACACTTTGCTGGATCGGAGTCCGGGGATCGTCATCGAGCTGAACGTGTGCTAGAACTCGGAGGTGTCGTAGTTTCGGTGCTTGATCGGTCGGGCCGTGAAGACGTACAACTACATCAACCGCGTTGTCATAACGCTTCCGCTGTCGGTCTATGAGGGTACATAGACAACACTCTCCCTCTTGTTGCTATGCATCACCATGATCTTGCGTGTGCGTAGGAATTTTTTTGAAATTACTACGTTCCCCTACACATGCAAACAGAGAAGTGACAAGAAAGAGACAATAGCCAGTGACAGAGCGATGACCGATGATCAACAGGATCACTTGTCCACGTGGAGTCAAAGTAAGCATGAAGCTGGAGCTAGTTGGAGTGAGCATAAAATAACTGATGAGAAGATGACCCCCTTGAGTATCGAAGCACGTAAAAAAGTGGCTACATTGAACAGATGTAGGAGCACTGACAAATTAACTCAAAATGTGAACAATATGTGAAATGTCAGGCCTGCTCACGGTGAGATAGACAGGGCTTCTCGCAAGATGGCAATAGCACGAAGGATCTTTAAGGAGAATTCCATCACTAGGACGCAACTGCAAGTGGAGCTCCATCAGAGTAGTAGTAGTGCGAGTGTCAGTGAGAGCTGATAGGGAGACCAAAATTTGAGTGTTTTACCCTTCAAGAGATTTTGAGTGTCAGTGAGATTCGGCCAGAGGTTTTTCTTCAAGAGATGTTATCTACTCTCACTGCTAATCAGGCACATATCGTCGTGGGCGGGGCAATATATGATGGGATCCAACTCATATCAATTGTACCTGACGGGAATGAAAACGGCCACCAATGACTTGTTGGTGGTGAGAGAGAGAGAGAGGAGGCTAGTTTAGGGATTGGACAGCCCAAGCTCTGATGCCATGTTAGATAAAGTGGGGAATGGCCAAGTCAACCTTCTCTATTTCTCTGCAATAATAAGATATACACAACTACATGGGCCGGATGGGCTTGCCTTTACACATACAAGCTATACAACTAACTAATACTCTTAACAACTGTGTGACCTCTCATCTATGGTTTGGGTAAAGACACTTGGGGACTCCCACTACTACAGGCGTGGATAGCACTGACCGGTCAAATCATATCATCATTGACGCACGATTGGCCCATCTGTTTTGGGCCAGTGATGACTTCTTTATCATTGACGGGCCACTTGGCCGGTTAGTGATGAGAAGCTACCACCAACCATCGGTCTATCACTACCACCATGTTTGGTCTTAGCTAGGTTGTTTTTTCTAAATCAAAGAAGTTAAACATTATACATTTAGACAAAAAGTCTCTTGCTTGCGGTCTAATTGCATATGTTCTTGGGGTTCTCTCAATTCACCTTAGCCTGATAGATCTAAGACCTAAGGTGAATCTGAGTAGCTCAGATTTCCAGCCATGCCAAACTTTGTTGGACTTGTTGCAACAAAGTTATTACTTATGTTAGTGTTTGCTTTCATGTCACCACCTTCCAATAATTTTACAACATCGAACATATTAGGTCTGTTTCTGCACTCAGTCTGTAAACACCACATCGCAAGCTTCATCATCTCAATTACATCTTGCTTGTGTGCTTGCATGTCGGTACTGCTCTTGTCAATCAAATCTACCAACCGACCACTCTTCACTTTTTCTTCCACTAGTGTAATAAGATGGATGTTTTCTTCAGATTGAGAGATGTCAAGGTTCTTTCTCGAACAAATGATTTCCATGACCACGACACCAAAGCTATAAACATCAGCCTTTTCTGTGATTTGTGATGTCAACCATTCAGGAGCTAAATATCCAGGCGTGCCTCTCATTCGAGTAACCACTTGGCTAATATCTCTATCAATGAGCTTGCATAGTCCAAAATCAGAAAGTTTTGCATTGTAGTTATCATCTAAGAGGATGTTTTGTGGTTTGACATCCAAATGAGCAATTCTTTTTGTGCACTCTTCATGAAGATAAGAGAGACCCTTAGCGATGTGAGTAATAATCTTGCATCGCATGCTCCAATCCAGAAGAGGAGCATTATTGTCACGTCGACTATAAATCCACCTATCCAAGGACCTCTTGGGCATATACTCGTA
Organism: Triticum urartu; assembly: GCF_003073215.2. NCBI lineage: Eukaryota > Viridiplantae > Streptophyta > Magnoliopsida > Poales > Poaceae > Triticum > Triticum urartu. The sequence continues at coordinate 655,955,822 of NC_053023.1, read as the reverse complement.
TACCAAGAGCCTATGAGATTTCTCTGCGCAGAAATTGATCAATCTCACCAGGTTGATCTGGTGGATGCTGCTGATTGCTTGAACCTCTGCCAAAAATTGCATCTTCCCCTGGCCAGCTTGGTCCAAACGTTTCACAGCGATTCTTTCTTCACCAAATTGCCCCTTGAAAATAGACCCAAATCCTCCTTCCCCAAGCTTTTCTGCGAATTGCCAGGTTGCTACCTGTAGTTGCTGAAATGTGAACCTTACTAGTGCTCCTTGTAGCTCACCAAACTCTTCCTCTTCCTCCATCTCCTGGTGCCGTTTTGCACTTTGGTTACATTTACATGTGAAGAAAATGATTGTAACCAATACCGCGAGCAAAATGAAACCACCCACAGGAGCTATTATAATCACAGCATGGCTTCTTAGGACAGAGGATTTCAGCCTCTTGCACGATGGCCCAATAGGTGCAGGCAGAGAGCTCGCGGGTGCCGGTGCAACTGTTAGATTGAACGGGGGACAGAAGATGACCTGGTAGTTGGTTCCCGTCGGGCAAGTAGAGTCGTTGTAGTCGGTATAGGCGTCCGGGCACATATGCTTGAAGAAGACGGTGTAGGTGGTGGGTTCGCAGTTGCTCGTCCCGTTCCCGATGCACGCGTTGTTGCAGCCTCCCGGAGCCTGCAGCTCAGTCGGGCACCGCGACGTTATGTTGGCTTCACAGCGCGGCCCCTTGCTGCACCCTGGCCCTCCCTTTGCTGGCACCGGCAGGAAATCCATGGGCACGTTGAAGCCGTTGACGAGGGAGATATCGAAGAAATCTTCCATCTGGTCCTGGCCGGTCGTGAACTCGGCTAGCGTGACCGGCGGCTGGCCGTAGTCCGTGCAGGCGAGCGTGCCGCCGCAGTCGCCCGTCTGGCATGAACCGTCGCCTTTGCCGTCGAATGAGCAGCCCGTGCTATTGGAAATATGCCCTAGAGGCAATAATAAATTTGTTATTATTATATTTCCTTGTTCATGATAATCGTTTATTATCCATGCTAGAATTGTATTGATAGGAAACTCAGATACATGAGTGGATACATAGACAACACCATGTCCCTAGTAAGCCTTAGTTGACTAGCTCGTTGATCAATAGATGGTTACGGTTTCCTGACCATGGACATTGGATGTCGTTGATAACGGGATCACATCATTAGGAGAATGATGTGATGGACAAGACCCAATCCTAAGCCTAGCACAAGATCATGTAGTTCGTATGCTGAAGCTTTTCTAATGTCAAGTATCATTTCCTTAGACCATGAGATTGTGCAACTCCCGGATACCGTAGGAGTGCTTTGGGTGTGCCAAACGTCACAACGTAACTGGGTGGCTATAAAGGTACACTACAGGTATCTCCGAAAGTGTCTGTTGGATTGGCACGAATCGAGACTGGGATTTGTCACTCCGTGTAAACGGAGAGGTATCTCTGGGCCCACTCGGTAGGACATCATCATAATGTGCACAATGTGATCAAGGAGTTGATCACGGGATGATGTGTTACGGAACGAGTAAAGAGACTTGCCGGTAACGAGATTGAACAAGGTATCGGGATACCGACGATCGAATCTCGGGAAAGTATCGTACCGATAGACAAAGGGAATTGTATACGGGATTGATTGAATCCGCGACATCGTGGTTCATCCGATGAGATCATCGTGGAACATGTGGGAGCCAACATGGGTATCCAGATCCCGCTGTTGGTTATTGACCGGAGAGTTATCTCGGTCATGTCTGCATGGTTCCCGAACCCGTAGGGTCTACACACTTAAGGTTCGATGACGCTAGGTTATAGGGAATAGATATACGTGGTTACCGAATGTTGTTCGGAGTCCCGGATGACATCTCGGACGTCACGAGGAGTTTCGGAATGGTCCGGAGGTAAAGATTTATATATGGGAAGTCCTGTTTTGGTCGCCGGAAAAGTTTCGGGTTTTATCGGTAATGTACCGGGACCGTCCCGGTGGTCCACCAAGTGGGGCCACCAGCCCCGGAGGGCTGCATGGGCCAAGTGTGGGAGGAGACCAGCCCCTGGTGGGCTGGTGCGCCCCCCATCAAGGCCCAAGGCACAAGGGAGAGTGGAAGGGGGCAAACCCTAGGCTCAGATGGGCCTAAGGCCCACCTAGTGGTGCGCCCCCTCTCTCCCCCCTTGACCGCCCCCCTAGATGGGATCTAGGGCTGGCCGCCACCCCTAGGGGTGGAAACCTAGGTGGGGGCGCATCCCCTCCCCTCCCCCTATATATACTTGAGGTTTTGGGCTGCCATAGACACGATTCAATCTCCTTCTTGGCGCAGCCCTACCCCTCTCCCTCCTCGTTTCTTGCGGTGCTTGGCGAAGCCCTGCTGGAGTACCACGCTCCTCCACCACCACCATGTCGTCGTGCTGCTGCTGGATGGAGTCTTCCCCAACCTCTCCTTCTCCCCTTGCTGGATCAAGGCGTAGGAGACGTCACCGGGCTGTACGTGTGTTGAACACGGAGGTGCCGTCCATTCGGCACTAGGATCATCGGTGATTTGGATCACGACGAGTACGACTCCATCAACCCCGTTCACTTGAACGCTTCCGCTTAGAGATCTACAAGGGTATGTAGATGCACTCTCCTTCCCCTCGTTGCTAGATTACTCCATAGATTGATCTTGGTGATGCGTAGAAAATTTTGAATTTCTGCTACGTTCCCCAACAGTGGCATCATGAGCCAGGTCTATGCGTAGTTACTATGCACGAGTAGAACACAAAGTAGTTGTGGGCGTCGATATTGTCAATTATCTTGCCGTTACTAGTCTTATCTTGATTCGGCGGCATCGTGGGATGAAGCGGCCCGGACCAACCTTACACGTACGCTTACGTGAGACCGGTTCCACCGACTGACATGCACTAGTTGAATAAGGTGGCTGGCGGGTGTCTGTCTCTCCCACTTTAGTCGGATCGGATTCGATGAACAGGGTCCTTATGAAGGGTAAATAGAAATTGTCAATTCACGTTGTGGTTTTGGCGTAGGTAAGAAACGTTCTTGCTAGAAACCTATACCAGCCACGTAAAAACTTGCAACAACAATTAGAGGACGTCTAACTTGTTTTTGCAGCAAGTGTTTTGTGATGTGATATGGCCAAAGGATGTGATGAATGATATATATGTGATGTATGAGATCATGTTCTTGTAATAGGAATCACGACTTGCATGTCGATGAGTATGACAACCGGCAGGAGCCATAGGAGTTGTCTTTATTTTTTGTATGACCTGCGTGTCATTGAGAAACGCCATGTAAATTACTTTACTTTATTGCTAAACGTGTTAGCCATAGTAGTAGAAGTAATAGTTGGCGAGCAACTTCATGGAGACACGATGATGGAGATCATGATGATGGAGATCATGGTGTCATGCCGGTGACAAGATGATCATGGAGCCCCAAGATGGAGACCAAAGGAGCTATATGATATTGGCCATATCATGTCACTAGTATTTGATTGCATGTGATGTTTATCATGTTTTTACATCTTGTTTACTTAGAACGACGGTAGTAAATAAGATGATCCCTCATAATAATTTCAAGAAAGTGTTCCCCCCTAACTGTGCACCGTTGCGACAGTTCGTTGTTTCGAAGCACCACCTGATGATCGGGTGTGATAGATTCCAACGTTCACATACAACGGGTGTAAGACAGATTTACACATGCAAACACTTAGGTTGACTTGACGAGCCTAGCATGTACAGACATGGCCTCGGAACACGGAAGACTGAAAGGTCGAACATGAGTCGTATAGAAGATACGATCAACATGAAGATGTTCACCGATGTTGACTAGTCCGTCTCACGTGATGATCGGACACGGCCTAGTTGACTCGGATCATGTAATCACTTAGATGACTAGAGGGATGTCTATCTGAGTGGGAGTTCATAAGATGAACTTAATTATCCTGAACATAGTCAAAAAGGTCTTCGCAAATTATGTCATGGCTCGCGCTTCAGTTCTACTATTTAGATATGTTCCTGGAGAAAATTTAGTTGAAAGTTGATAGTAGCAATTATGCGGACTAGGTCCGTAAACTGAGGATTGTCCTCATTGCTTCATAGAAGGCTTGTGTCCTTAATGCACCGCTCAGTGTGCTGAACCTCGAACGTCGTCTGTGGATGTTGCGAACATCTCACATACACATTTTGATAACTACGTGATAGTTCAGTTAAACGGTTTAGAGTTGAGGCACCGAAGACGTTTTGAAACGTCGCGAAACATATGAGATGTTTCGAGGGCTGAAATTGGGATTTCAGGCTCGTGCCCATGTCAAGAGGTATAAGACCTCCGACGATTTTCTTAGCCTGCAAACTAAGGGAGAAAAGCTCAATTGTTGAGCTTGTGCTCAGATTGTCTGAGTACAACAATCATTTGAATCGAGTGGGAGTTGATCTTCCAGATGAGATAGTGATGTTTCTCCGAACGCATTACCACCAAGCTGCTAGAGCTTCGTGATGAACTATAATATATCAGGGACATATATGATGATCCTTGAGATATTCGCGATGTTTGACACCACAAAAGTAGAAATCAAGAAGGAGCATCAATTGTTGATGGTTGGTGAAACCACTAGTTTCAAGAAGGGCAAGGGCAAGAAGGGATACTTCATGAAACGACAAATCAGCTGCTGCTCTAGTGAAGAAACCCAAGGTTGAACCCAAACCCGAGACTAAGTGCTTCTGTAATAAGGGGAACAGCCACTGGAGCAGAATTACCCTAGATACTTGGTAGATGAGAAGGCTGGCAAGGTCGATAGAAGTATATTGGATATACATTGTGTTAATGTGTACTTTACTAGTACTCCTAGTAGCACCATGGTATTAGATACCAGTTCGGTTGCTAAGTGTTAGTAAACTCGAAATAAAAGGCTGCGGAGTAAACGGAGACTAGCTAAAGGTGAGCTGGCGATATGTGTTGGAAGTTTTTCCCAAGCTTGATGTGATCAAGCATCGCACGCTCCCTCTACCATCGAGATTGGTGTTTGCATTGAGCATAGACATGATTGGATTATGTCTATCGCAATATGGTTATTCATTTAAGGAGAATAATGGTTACTCTGTTTATTTGAATAATACCTTCAATGGTCTTGCACCTAAAACGAATGGTTTATTGAATCTCGATCATAGTGATACACATGTTCATGCCAAAAGATATAAGATAGTAATGATAGTACCACCTGCTTGTGGCACTGCCACTTAAGTCATATCGGTATAAAACGCATGAAGAAGCTCCATGTTGATGGATCTTTGGGCTCACTCGTTTTTGAAAAGTTTGAGACATGCGAACCATGTCTATTGGTGTATATGCATGAAGAAACTCCATGCAAATGGACCGTTTGGACTCACTTGATTTTGAATCACTTGAGACATGCAAATCATACCACATGGGCAAGATGACTGAAAGCCTCGTTTTCAGTAAAATGGAACAAAGAAAGCAACTTGTTGGAAGTAATACATTTTGATGTGTGCAGTCCAATGAGTGCTGAGGCGTGTAGTGGATATCGTTATGTTCTTACTTCACAGATGATTTGAGTAGATGTTGAGTATATTTACTTGATGAATCACGAGTCTGAATTATTGAAAGGTTCAAGTAATTTCAGGGTGAAGGTGAGAGATCGTCGTGACAAGAGGATAAAATATCTATGATATGATCATAGAGATGAATATCTGAATTACGAGTTTGGCACAGAATTAAGACATTGTGGAAATTGTTTCACAACTAACACAGCCTGAAACACCATAGTATGATGGTGTGTCCGAACATCATAACTGCACCCTATTGGATACGATGCATACCATGATGTCTCTTATCGAATTACCATGATAGTTTATGGGTTAGGCATTAGAGACAACCACATTCACTTTAAATAGGGCACCACGTAATTCTGATGAGATGACACCGTATGAACTATGGTTTAGAGAAACCTAAGCTGTCATTTGTTAAAAGGTTTGGGGCTGCGACGCTTATGTGAAAAGTTTCAGGCTGACAAGCTCGAACCCAAAGAAGATAAATGCATCTTCATAGGACACCCAAAACAGTTGGGTGTACCTCTTGTCTCAGATCCGAAAGCAATAAGGGATTGTTTCTAGAATCGGGTCCTTTCCCGAGGAAAAGTTTCTCTCGAAAGAATTGAGTGGGAGGATGGTGGAGACTTGATGAGGTTATTGAACCGTCTCTTCAACTAGTGTGTGGCAGGGCACAGGGAGTTGTTCCTGTGGCACCTACACCAATTGAAGTGGAAGCTTATGATAGTGATCATGAAACTTCAGATCAAGTTACTACCAAACCTCGTGGGATGACAAGGATGCGTACTACTTCAGAGTGGTACGTAATCCTGTCTTAGAAGTCATGTTGCTAGACAACAATGAACCTACGAGCTATGGAGAAGCGATGGTGGGCCTGGATTCCAAAATGGCTCGAGGCCATATAATCCGAGAGAGGATCCATATATGAAAACAAAGTGTAGACTTTGGAAGAACTACTTGATGGTCGTAAGGCTGTTAGGTACATATGGGTTTTAAAAGGAAGACGGACAATGATGGTAAGTATCACCATTAAGAAAGCTCGACTTGTCGTTAAGATGTTTTCCGACAAGTTCAAGGAGTTGACTACGATGAGACTTTCTCACTCGTAGCGATGCTAAGAGTCTGTTGGAATTATATTAGCGATTACTGCATTATTTATGAAATCTTGCAAATAGGATGTCAAAACATTGTTTCCTCGACGATTTTCCTGAGGAAAGGTTGTATGTGATACAACCGGAAGGTTTTGTCAATCCTGAAAGATGCTAACAAGTATGCAAAGCTCCAGCAATCCTTCTAAGGACTAGAGTAAGCATCTCGGAGTTGGAATGTATGCTTCGATGAGATGATCAAAGTTTTTGGGTGTATACAAAGTTTATGAGAAACTTGTATTTCCAAAGAAGTGAGTGGGAGCACTATAGAATTTCTGATGAGTATATGTTGTCGATCAGAAATGACGTAGAATTTCTGGAAAGCATATAGGGTTATTTGGAAAGTGTTTTTCAATGGAAAGCCTAGATTAAGCTACTTGAACATTGAGCATCAAGATCTATAAGGATAGATCAAAACACCTAATGGTACTTTCAAATGAGCACATAACTTGACATGATCTTGAAGGTGTTCAAGATGGATCAGTCAAAGAAGGAGTTCTTGCCTGAGTTGTAAGGTATGAAGTTAAGACTTAAAGCTCGACCACGGCAAAAGAAAGAGGAAGGACGAAGGTCGTCCCCTATGCTTTCTTCATAGGCTCCATACGGTATGCCATGCTGAGTACCACACCTGATGTGTGCCTTGCCACATATTTGGCAAGAGGGTACAAAGGTGATCTAGGAGTAGATCACCAGATAACGGTCTAAATTATCCTTAGAGGAATAAGGATATGTTTCTCGGTTATGGAGGTGATAAAGAGTTCGGCGTAAAGAGTTATGTCGATGCAAGCTTAACACCTATCCGGATAGCTCTGAGTAGAGATACCGGATACGTATAATGGAGCAACAATTTAGAATAGCTCCAAGTAGAACAGTTATTTGAAATGGCTCCAAATGTAGCGTAGTAGTTGCATCTACAAGATGACATAGAAATTTGCGAAGTACATACGAATCTGAATACTGCAGACCCATTGACTAAAACCTCTCTCACAAGCATAACATGATCAAACCCAGAACTCTTTGGGTGTTAGTCACATGGGGATGTGACCTTGAGTGTTAATCACATATTGATGTGAACTGGATTATTAACTCTATTGCAAGTGGGAGACTGTTGGAAATATGCCCTAGAGGCAATAATAAATTGGTTATTATTATATTTCCTTGTTCATGATAATCGTTTATTATCCATGCTAGAATTGTATTGATAGGAAACTCAGATACATGTGTGGATACATAGACAACACCATGTCCCTAGTAAGCCTCTAGTTGACTAGCTCGTTGATCAATAGATGGTTACGGTTTCCTGTCCATGGACATTGGATGTCGTTGATAACGGGATCACATCATTAGGAGAATGATGTGATGGACAAGACCCAATCCTAAGCCTAGCACAAGATCATGTAGTTCGTATGCTGAAGCTTTTCTAATGTCAAGTATCATTTCCTTAGACCATGAGATTGTGCAACTCCCGGATACCGTAGGAGTGCTTTGGGTGTGCCAAACGTCACAACGTAACTGGGTGGCTATAAAGGTACACTACAGGTATCTCCGAAAGTGTCTGTTGGGTTGGCACGAATCGAGACTGGGATTTGTCACTCCGTGTAAACAGAGAGGTATCTCTGGGCCCACTCGGTAGGACATCATCATAATGTGCACAATGTGATCAAGGAGTTGATCACGGGATGATGTGTTACGGAACGAGTAAAGAGACTTGCCAGTAACGAGATTGAACAAGGTATTGGGATACCGACGATCGAATCTCGGGCAAGTATCGTACCGATAGACAAAGGGAATTGTATACGGGGTTGATTGAATCCGCGACATCGTGGTTCATCCGATGAGATCATCGTGGAACATGTGGGAGCCAACATGGGTATCCAGATCCCGATGTTGGTTATTGACCGGAGAGTTATCTCGGTCATGTCTGCATGGTTCCCGAACCCGTAGGGTCTACACACTTAAGGTTCGATGACGCTAGGTTATAGGGAATAGATATACGTGGTTACCGAATGTTGTTCGGAGTCCCGGATGAGATCCCGGACGTCACGAGGAGTTCCGAAATGGTCCGGAGGTAAATATTTATATATGGGAAGTCCTGTTTTGGTCGCCGGAAAAGTTTCGGGTTTTATCGGTAATGTACCGGAACCACCGGGAGGGTCCCGGTGGTCCACCAAATGGGGCCACCAGCCCCGGAGGGCTGCATGGGCCAAGTGTGGGAGGAGACCAGCCCCTGGTGGGCTGGTGCGCCCCCCATCAAGGCCCAAGGCACAAGGGAGAGTGGAAGGGGGCAAACCCTAGGCTCAGATGGGCCTAAGGCCCACCTAGTGGTGCGCTCCCCTCTCTCCCCCCTTGGCCACCCCCCTAAATGGGATCTAGGGCTGGCCGCCACCCCTAGGGGTGGAAACCTAGGTGGGGGCGCAGCCCCTCCCCTCCCCCTATATATACTTGAGCTTTTGGGCTGCCATAGACACGATTCAATCTCCTTCTTGGCGCAGCCCTACCCCTCTCCCTCCTCGTTTCTTGCGGTGCTTGGCGAAGCCCTGCTGGAGTACCACGCTCCTCCACCACCACCACGCCGTCGTGCTGCTGCTGGATGGAGTCTTCCCCAACCTCTCCTTCTCCCCTTGCTGGATCAAGGCGTAGGAGACGTCACCGGGCTGTACGTGTGTTGAACACGGAGGTGCCGTCCGTTCGGCACTAGGATCATCGGTGATTTGGATCACGACGAGTATGACTCCATCAACCCCGTTCACTTGAACGCTTCCATTTAGCGATCTACAAGGTTATGTAGATGCACTCTCCTTCCCCTCGTTGCTAGATTACTCCATAGATTGATCTTGATGATGCTTAGAAAATTTTAAATTTCTGCTACGTTCCCCAACACGTGCGCGCCCATAGGCGTCCGCTGGAGGTGAGGCCGGATACGTTGAGGGTCCATGACTTCCCCGGGTCGAGCTGCACGCCACCGCCGATTGGCACAGCGGCCGGCCACACGGTGTAGGAGCATCGGTTGGTGATGTTTAGCATGGTGGCTTTGCTGTTGGCGACGAGGAGCAGGAAGAGGAAAGGCAGTGAGCGGAGGGCGAAAGCGGCGCTCACCGCTGACATTTGTGTTACCATTGCTCGCATCGCATGGCTGCCATGAACTGAAGAGTTTGTTATGTACAAGAACCTGGGGGTTGGCAGCTTCGGGGAAGGTGCTCAGGCGTGGACGCATGGTTGACTGGCCGAATCATTCGGTCAAGGATGCGCGCCTGTAAGCGGTTTGGCTTTGCTCCTGGGATGTAAACCATGGTAGGACCGTAGGAGTACTTCCGAAATGTCAGAAAAAAATGTAAAGAAAATAATATATTTACCACACTAGCAAACTGCCCTATCCCTCAGCAAGTTTTCATTGGAAAATAACATTTTTGCATGCCGTGTGGGTGAAATAATGTTTAGTGTTTTTTTGGCACTATAAACATGATCTATTTTGTGCAATCGGTGACATGCTGCTTTTCTACGACAATTGTATTGACGGCTTGAGTATGCAATTGTTTAAGAATTTGTTTCCACCAGAAAACAGTGTTTCCCACCTCAGAGCACGTGCTCTAGTCCTAACTTCTCCACTAGAAAAAAGTTGTCACTGAAAGAAACCAATATTTATCCTCATTTCTACGGAGTCTGGAGACAGGTACATACAGGTCATGATCAAGAGCCGACATCAACAAGTTGCATGCTAAAAAGAAAGAACAAGTTGCGCAGGTGCATGGAATTGACTGGAATATCGATCATATGATGTCCCTCAACAAAGCTCTACCTTCAGGGGTCACGCCCAAAACATGCTGGTGCTGGCTGCTTGTCTCATTTTCCACGAGACTGGCTTGAGAGAAACTTCAAAGCAGACCAAATGCTGAACCATGGAGTGAAATGGATCTTATAACCATGTGATCAACCATGATGCCCGGTGAATCTCACGATCTCTCACGGAAAACACGAAAGATTTCCAAAGTGTGTCGATGCCACGGAATAAGTTGCTTCACACAGAAAGAAACATCTCCATAGTATTATCTTAACGTGTACCAAATTTCTAGCACGGACACAAATGCCTTGGCACCTGCCAAAATCCCCCTCTCAACTCTTATGCACGAACCACAGTCCACAGACAAGACTACATGGCATTTACCTTTGGTTTATCACCTGATGCACAGCCACAAATGTATCGAGACTACTTGATCCTCGGTAAACAGGGTCAGGTGGTCAAAAGAAGTTCCACTGGATTCATCAGAACTCATTAATTATCTATAGTCACAGTGCATTACCGCTTAGGACTAAGATCAAATAGGCATTTCAACAGTGACCAAGAGCAAAAAATATATCAAGATTACATGATCCAACGTAACCGACGAAGTTCAACTGGATTCACCATGATTCATTAGCTACAGCAAAACTAGATGAAAGGAAATTGTTTAATGCAGTTCATTATCGCTGAGGACCAGGATCAAATAGATACAGGAAAATTCTGGTTAAGACTTTCAGTACACTAACTAATATTTGAGTTTTGGGCAATCATATTCCTTAAATATTATGGCCAAGAAAGCCAGATCACAGTTTTACCAAGCCACATGGAACAGATTCATGTCTATGGCAATAGCTAGAAACAACAATAGCAACCATGTTGTTTTTGCAATTATAATATGCTTACTCTCTAAGCAGCAGGCATGGCTCGGAACAAAGAATCAGGCTAGCTGGAATGTAAGCACTAGCAGATTGAACAGCATTTTTTTGAGGAATTGAACAGCATTATTTAAGTTGATTCACAAATCAAGAGGCAAATAATTCAGCCTAGGAAAGAGCCAATTTTTGGAGGAAGCACAAATGTGGTCTGTGGATAACACTACTGCCCATCTGCACTACTGATGACTCCAAGAACAGAAGAACATAGGGTAGAAGTAGACTTTTCTTGTTTTTCTCACACAGCAAGAAAACTTCTTAGGAAAGCTGGTGTTTTCTTTCGTCGTTGATGGAATTATTCAGTTGGGTAGCAGAAGTTAAACTGCAGCAGACTGCATTCCTTAGCTACAGCTAAAGTAGATAAAAAATTCTTGATGCTCAATGGTAATGCATCACCGAACTCCCGAGGACTTCAAAGTTTACAGACTACACTCACCAATATTAGGAGCTAGGACAGATAATCCTTAAATATTATGGCCAAGAAAATCAGATTCCAGAATAATTCAACCACATGAAACGACTTCGTATCCAGGATAATAACTACACAGACAACAGTAACAACGTTCTCTGAAATTGCAATATGCTTAATCCTTAAGGTTACCAGGGATTGCTTTAAACAGAAAATCAAGCTAGCAGAAGCATGAGCACCAGCCAATTGGATGGCAAAATTTAGGTGGATTCAGAAATCAACAGACAAACTGTTCAGCTTGCAGAAGAGCAAATTCTTGGTGGAAACACAAGCTTGGATTTGTAGATAACACTACTGCCCATTTGCACCTGCTAACGAGTCTGAGAAAAGTGGAACATAGGGTACAAATAGTGTTGCCTTGTTTTCCCCAAGATTAAGGATTTGACGGAATTTCCGATGTTGCATATCGTATGATGCCAATGTATCATCAACACATGAATCCAAGAAAAGCATGTCACAGTCTGGATGAATAGCAGCCACCTTGTACTCCACCCTAGTTACGCTCTGTAACTCAACATTGCTGACACTATGCTTCAGGATCCATTGTTTACTATCATAATCCTCCATGCACCAGAGTGATGCTATCAGTGTGTTACTCTCCTTACTTTTCTTCTTCTGGTTCTTGTCGACAGTAGCTAGGGGTGTGGTAGCATAGTGCAAGCACCCCTGTGACAATCCAATTCTAAAACTCAAGCCACCTGATGGCACACAGATAGTCTTCCACACCTGCCCTTCCATGTCCACTGCTACCAGCACCGCATCGTCGTTTTTCTTCATGGATTTCCGCACACCAAGCAAGTGCAGCATATCGTGGATGAAGACACTTGTAAGGCCAGTGCACAGGCTAATTCTCTCAACCAACCGGCTTTGTCTATGCTTCCAGGCTCCAGTTTGTGAAGAATAGATGTTCACTCCCGTGATGCGTTTCTCCAGAACGGTCTCCTCAAACTGAAGAACATGGAAATGGGACGACGCTGCTGGATCAAAAGCCAAACGAGCGAAGATGCGATGGTCGCTTCGCACCTCTGGGATAGGGGGCAGGTCGACCCACCTCTCGATGGCCGGATTGCACACGACGAAATGGGGTTCAACCGTCGAATCCATGTCCGTGGAAGGAGAAGGGGCCATGTAGGCAAGGCAGAGGAGGAGGCCATTGCAGGTGTCCAGCTGGGCGATGTACCAGTATTTGTTGTGTGGCAAGAAAGGGAGGGACAGGTCGGCCGGCGGGGCTGCGCCGACGGAGACGTTGGCGAAGTGGAAGCGCTGGAAGCGGGGGTCAACCCTGTCGTAGGTGCTGTAGACGAAGCCGGCGAGGGTTTGGGCCAGCTTATTGCGGTTGGCGGGGTTGGCGATGAGGTCGCGCCAGGACGGGGAGACGCACTTGAAGCGGTGGAGGGATCTGGCGGGGAGGCGGGAGAGGATCTCAAAGATGAGGTCTTCCGAGAGGAGGCTGGCCGCTGCCGGCACTGCCTCCTCCGCCGGAAGGTTGGTCGTGCTCGCCTCTTTCTTCTGCCCAGACCCAGAACTCTTCTCCTCCATGGCGCCGCTTAAAGGAACAAGCACTGCATCCTCCGCCGGCAGGTTGGCCGTGCTCGCTTCTTTCTTCTGCCCAGACCCAGAGCTCTTCTCCTCCATGGCGCCGCTTCAAAGAACAAATTGATGGGGAGAAGGACAAATTAATCTTGGGGAGAAGGACAAATTGATGGGGAAGTAGGTCGCGATGTCTCCGTGCGCGCGAGGAGAAATACCTTGGGGTGAGGCGGCGCCGTAGGCTGCAGTTGTTCATGGAGACGGCGCTTCTCAGCGGCGTAGGCGGCGATGGGGAATCAGAAATGTTAAGCGGCGTAGGAGACAGTGGCTGATATTGGGCCGCAATCGGTAGCAGCGAAATACTGGGCCTTATCAGGCCTACATTCTACACTACTTCAAGGGCCACGTTGGCCCCTCCACTTCTGTCTAGCGTACACCCCCCTCAGAAAGAAAAAGAAAAAGAAGCCTCGTAGACAGAGGTATTTTAAGAGTTTGTCTAAAAAGAAGGTATTTAACTCTGCCTATGTTGTCTCAACATAGCCGGTCCCAAGCCCGGGTAAAGGAGGAGGGTTGTGATAGGCTTGGCGAGCCAAAGTAAAAACTTAGCCACTCTTATGAAGATGAAACCCAAAAGATTTTCGTTGGGGCGTAACCCTCTCAGCGACGCGCTACATCGGAACCCGGGTGTGGTGAAAAATGGGCAAGGGCCGGGCCGTCACCCCCAAGGTGGCGCGCTGTATCTTGATTCGGATACGGTGGCAAGTGAGCGAGGATCGGGTCGTCGCATCCTTAGTGGCGCGCTACATCGGTGCCCGGATGTAGTGGAAAATGGGCAAGGGTCTTCGCATTTGACTCGACGAGTGCGAAGGGTAAGGAAGCTAGCCGAGCCTAGGAGGATTCGCTTAGGTAGCTGGAACGTAGGGTCTCTGACAGGGAAGCTTCGGGAGCTTGTTGATGCAGCGGTGAGGAGAGGTGTTGATATCCTTTGCGTCCAAGAAACCAAATGGAGAGGACAGAAGGCGAAGGATGTGGAGGATACCGGCTTCAAGCTGTGGTACACAGGGACGGCTGCAAACAGAAATGGCGTAGGCATCTTGATCAACAAGAGCCTCAAGTATGGAGTGGTAGACGTCAAGAGACGTGGGGACCGGATTATCCTGGTCAAGCTGGTAGTTGAGGACTTGGTTCTCAATGTTATCAGCGCGTATACCCCGCAAGTAGGCCACAATGAGAACACCAAGAGGGAGTTCTGGGAAGGCCTGGAAGACATGGTTAGGAGTGTACCGATTGGTGAGAAGCTCTTCATAGGAGGAGACCTCAATGGCCACGTGGCTACATCTAACACAGGTTTTGAAGGGGCGCACGGGGGCTTTGGCTATGGCATCAGGAATCAAGAAGGAGAAGATGTCTTAAGCTTTGCTCTAGCCTACAACATGATTGTAGCTAACACCCTCTTTAGAAAGAGAGAATCACATCTGGTGACTTTTAGTAGTGGCCAACACTCTAGCCAGATTGATTTCATCCTCTCGAGAAGAGAAGATAGGCGTGCGTGCCTAGACTGTAAGGTGATACCTGGAGAGAGTGTTGTACCCCAGCATAAGCTGGTGGTTGCTGACTTCCGCTTTCGGATTCGTGTCCAGCGGGATAAGCGTGCCAAAGTCGCTAGAACGAAGTGGTGGAACCTCAAGGGGGAGGTAGCTCTAGCGTTCAAGGAGAGGGTCATTAAGGAGGGCCCTTGGGAGGAAGGAGGAGATGCGAACAATGTGTGGACGAAGATGGCGACTTGCATTCGTAAGGTGGCCTTGGAGGAGCTTGGAGTGTCCAGGGGAAGGAGAAGCGAAGATAAGGATACCTGGTGGTGGAATGATGATGTCCAGAAGGCGATTAAAGAGAAGAAAGATTGCTTCAAACGCCTATACCTGGATAGGAGTGCAGACAACATAGAGAAGTACAAGATGGCGAAGAAGGCCGCAAAGCGAGCTGTTGGTGAAGCAAGGGGTCGGGCATATGAGGACCTCTACCAACGGTTAGGCATGAAGGAAGGTGAAAGGGACATCTATAAGATGGCCAAGATCCGAGAGAGGAAGACGAGGGATATTGGCCAAGTCAAATGCATCAAGGATGGAGCAGGCCAACTCTTGGTGAAGGACGAGGAGATTAAGCATAGATGGCGGGAGTACTTCGACAAGCTGTTCAATGGGGAGAATGAGAGTTCTACCATTGAACTGGACGACTCCTTTGATGAGACCAGCATGCGTTTTGTGCAGCGAATCCAGGAGTCTGAGGTCAAGGAGGCTTTAAAAAGGATGAAAGGAGGCAAGGCGATGGGCCCTGATTGTATCCCCATTGAGGTGTGGAAAGGTCTCGGGGACATAGCGATAGTATGGCTAACCAAGCTTTTCAACCTCATTTTTTGGGCAAACAAGATGCCAGAAGAATGGAGATGGAGTATATTAGTACCAATCTTCAAGAACAAGGGGGATGTTCAGAGTTGTACTAATTACCGTGGAATTAAGCTGATGAGCAATACAATGAAGCTATGGGAGAGAGTCATTGAGCACCGCTTAAGAAGAATGACAAGCGTGACCAAAAATCAGTTTGGTTTCATGCCTGGGAGGTCGACCATGGAAGCCATTTTCTTGGTACGACAACTTATGGAGAGATATAGGGAGCAAACGAAGGACTTGCATATGGTGTTCATTGACTTGGAGAAGGCCTATGATAAGATACCGCGGAATGTCATGTGGTGGGTCTTGGAGAAACACAAAGTCCCAGCAAAGTACATTACCCTCATCAAGGACATGTACGATAATGTTGTGACAAGTGTTCGAACAAGTGATGTCGACACTGATGACTTTCCGATTAAGATAGGACTGCATCAGGGGTCAGCTTTGAGCCCTTATCTTTTTGCATTGGTGATGGATGAGGTCACAAGGGATATACAAGGAGATATCCCATGGTGTATGCTCTTTGCAGATGATGTGGTGCTAGTTGACGATAGTCGGACAGGGGTAAATAGGAAGTTAGAGTTATGGAGACAAACCTTGGAATCGAAAGGGTTTAGGCTTAGTAGAACTAAAACCGAGTACATGATGTGCGGTTTCAGTACTACTAGGTGTGAGGAGGAGGTTAGCCTTGATGGCCAGGTGGTACCTCAGAAGGAAACCTTTCGGTATTTGGGGTCAATGCTGCAGGAGGATGGGGGTATTGATGAAGATGTGAACCATCAAATCAAAGCCGGATGGATGAAGTGGCGCCAAGCTTCTGGCATTCTCTGTGACAAGAGAGTGCCACAAAAGCTAAAAGGCAAGTTCTATAGGACGGCGGTTCGACCCGCAATGTTGTATGGCGCTGAGTGTTGGCCGACTAAAAGGCGACATGTTCAACAGTTAGGTGTGGCGGAGATGCGTATGTTGAGATGGATGTGTGACCACAGGAGGAAGGATCGAGTCCGGAATGATGATATACGAGATAGAGTTGGGGTAGCATGAATTGAAGAGAAGCTTGTCCAACATCGTCTGAGATGGTTTGGGCATATTCAGCGCAGGCCTCCAGAAGCTCCGGTGCATAGTGGACGGCTAAAGCGTGCGGAGAATGTCAAGAGAGGGCGGGGTAGACCGAATTTGACATTGGAGGAGTCCGTTAAGAGAGACCTGAAGGATTGGAGTATCACCAAAGAGCTAGCTATGGACAGGGGTGCGTGGAAGCTTGCTATCCATGTGCCAGAGCCATGAGTTGGTTGCGAGATCTTATGGGTTTCACCTCTAGCCTATCCCAACTTGTTTGGGACTAAAGGCTTTGTTGTTGTTGTTGTTGTTGTTGTCTAAAAAGAAGGTATTTTAAGAGTTTCTTAAAAAAGGTATTTTAGGAATAGCGGGAATATCAATTGGTAAAAACACCTCGTCGAGCCTCTCAATATCCCATCTAGCAGATGTATGATCAATTAGTTCCGAAACAAGAACAGGAGGATTGGCGATCGGCATCCAAATGGTCTCATCATAACATCCCTAGGAGTCAAATTATCTAACCAAATTTGAGCTGAAGCTCAATTGCCAATGTGCCATATCAAACCCTGCTTAAGTGCATCTTGTCCTTTCATGACCGCTCTTCAAATCTGACTGGGGTGGTTACCCAATTCTGCACTCAAGATAAAACATGATGGGAAGTAAACCGCCTTTAAAATCCTTGCTGTTACGGCATATCTCTCTCAAGGTAGTTTTGGTGATTGATGACAACATTTTTGCGGACTAATCTTGTGCTTTGAATAATTCACAGATTCTCCCCTGGCACGAGACGCCTTCTTCCCCTCGGAGTGTATTTCAAGACGGTGTAGCTTTTTCGTTTCTTTCTCGATGGACTAGTTGCGTAGAGGGCACCGTACTATCAAGAGGGGGTCTGCTGGGGTTTTGCATGGGTGGAATCATCATGTACACATCAGCTTCTCACCCTCCGAGCATTTCCTTTCCATTGAAGAGATCTCTCCTCTCTTCCTTGTCCTGTCTGGGTCAAAGCGGTAGTACCGCGCACCCAGCGGTAGTACCGCTGAGGAGCCAAGCGGTAGTACCGCTCCGCAGCAGTAGTACCGCCCGTGGCTCCACAGCAGTAGTACCGCTGGGGGCCTGGCACCTCCGCCTTGTCCTCAGCATCTTTGAGAGATTCCTTCTCTCTCTCGTGCGCGCGCCCCAGCGGTAGTACCACACTGCCTGCGGTACTACGACCGAAGGGTCACAAGCGGCAGTACCGCTCCACAGTGGTACTACCGCCCTTGACCCCACTACCGTAGTACCGCTGGGCAGTCTGGCTCCTACCGCCTCGATTCGAGAGGTCTTTTTCTCGTGTCGGGTTTTGCGGCACTAGTCACGGTTGTAGTGGCGGTAGTATCGTTCCAGGAGCGGTAGTACCGCCCTACCACCGCAGTAGTACCGCATTTGGGTCCGTTCCCTACTAGTCTCCTCAGCGCGGCAGTACCGCTGGCTGGCGCGGCAGTACCGTTGTCCTGGCGGTAGTACCACCCCCTCTCAGCGGTAGTACCGCCCTGTGCGGGGCTGGTTGGTGGGGGGCAACGGGATTGTTGCCCCCACTATAAAAGGGAGTCCCTTCTTCCTTCTCACCCACCTCTTCCTCCCCCAAGCTCCATTAAATACTCCAAGCTCCATTTTCGCCCGATCTATCTCTCTAGCCAATCAAACTTGTTGATTTGCTCGGGAGTGGTTGAGAAGGCCCCGATCTACACTTCCACCAAGGGATTTTCGATTCCCCCACTCATCCCTAGCGGATCTTGTTATTCTTGGGTGTTTGAGCACCCTAGACGGTTGAGGTCACCTCGGAGCCATATTCCATTGTGGTGAAGCTTGGTGGTCTTGTTGGGAGCCTCCGATTAAGTTGTGGAGATTGCCCCAACCTTGTTTGTAAAGGTTCGGTCACCGCCTTCAAGGGCACCAATAGTGGAATCACGGCATCTCGCATTGTGTGAGGGCGTGAGGAGAATACGGTGGCCCTAGTGGCTTCTTGGGGAGCATTGTGCCTCCACACCGCTCCAACAGAGACGTACTTCCCCTCAAAAGGAAGGAACTTCGGTAACACATCCTCGTCTTCACTGGATCCACTCTTGGTTATCTCTTACCTTTACTTGTGCAAGCTCTTTAGTGTTTCTTCCCTTGCTTGCTTGTATGCTTGTTGTTATTGCATCATATAGGTTGCTCACCTAGTTGCACATCTAGACAGCCTACTTTGATGCAAAGTTTAATTTGGTAAAGAAAAGCTAAAAAATGGTAGTTGCCTATTCACCCCCCCCCTCTAGTCAACCATATCGATCCTTTCAATTGGTATCAGAGCCTCGTCTCTTTATTAAGGACTTTACCGTCCAAAGAGTATGGTTGATACCGTAGACGGTGTGGAGGAACACTCCGGTGTGAATCCGATCTCGTCTACGGGAGATGGGGGAACTTCGGTCTCTCGTGAGGAGTTCAATGTGGCCTTGGAGACATTGAAAACCTCCATGATGACCGAAGTTGAAAGCATGTTTACTAAATTTCTTGAGGGGCTTAAACTATCCACCGCACCGTTGAAAGTGGGTGATCCCGCCAACAAGGTGACGGATGCTATCCCTGACAAGGGGGAAGCTAGTAGTGAAATGGCTCCTTCTTCTAGTGGCAAGAATGGCACCGACATCTTTGCCCATGTGGAACCACCACTTGTTTATGGTGGACCGGTTCCTTCCACTCATTTGAATCATGCCGGTCCTCCCCCTAAGATTGTGAAAAATGAGGATTTTGATTCTTGGGTTTACCGCTTTAAACGTCATTTAAATCATGTGAACACTAACCTTTGGAGAATCATTGAAGAAGGTTTCTATCCACATGATCCAAGCAACTTCACTCCTCGAGAAGCCGCGGACAATCAATTCAATGAGAATGCTCTCTTCATCATTCAAGATGCAATTCCACCTGAAGACCTACCTCATCTTCGTCCCTTCGCCTTGGCCAAAGATGCATGGCATTGTGTCGTGTCTCTCTACCGGGGAAGCGCAAGCATTCAACGCTCCAACTATGAAGTGGTACAAGATGAGGCCGATGAGTTTGCAATGAAGGAAGATGAAGAACCTCGTGAGCTTTATCGGAGAGTAACCAAACCCGCGGTCTCACTACGAGATCACGGGAGCAAGGACACGGATGACAATTGGATCAAGCGCAAATTCCTCAAGGCAATGATGCCCTACCACAAGGCCATGTCCTCCGTCATTCGTCAAAGACCGGACTTCCACACTTTGACCTCAAGCGAAGTGTTGGATGAGTTTGTGGCCATGAACATTTTGGATAAGACCGCCGACAATGCGGTGCTCCGTTCTCAACGGGCAAAGAAGCCTAACCTTGCATTGAAGGCCAAGCTCACCGTGGAAGAAGAAGAAGAAGAGGAAGAAGAGGAGAGCAACCCCGAAGATACGAAGTATGCATATCATGAACACATGGCACTTGCTTCAAGGCAATTTTGGAGCAAGAAAAACTCGAGGCCAAACTTTAGCAAAAAAAACTCGAGTGGCACAAGGGGCAAGAAACGTGTAAGGACTTGCTACAATTGTGGCAACGTGAGTCATTTCGTTGCGGAATGCCCGTATGAGAAGAGGGAAGACAATGGTGGCCAACTCATCCGAAAGGACAAGGCCAAGTCGTTCCCCAACAAGAACAACTTCACCAAGAAGACTCCTCCCAAGGCTTTGGTTGTGCAATAAGAGTACAATGAGGATGATGACGATGATGAAGATGATGAGTCGGTTGCCATGGCCTCCGTTGCCATTGCAACAACGTCACGGGTGTCTCTCTTCGACTCACCCAATGAGAGCATCACCGCCAAGTGCCTCATGGCTAAAGGCACCAACAAGGTAACCTCCAACATCAAAACTACCAGCATTAATCATCCTTCCCCAACGGATAGCATTAATGAACTTGAGGGAGCTAATGTGGAGGCTAACGAGTTTGAGGCCTTTATGGGCAAACTCAAGGGAAAATCCAAGAAGCACTTTGTTGCTCTCTTGGAACAACTTGGTGAGGCCAATGACATGATCGAGGCTCACGAAGACACCATCTCTAAGATGGAAGGGCATAGTCGTGACTATGCCGATGAGATTTCGGATCTTTCCAATGCTCTTGAGGAAGAGCGTGGTCTTCATTTGGATCTTGAGGAGTCACACAACTTTGATCATGCTAAGTTAAAGAAAGATTATGATCATGCCCTCGTTGTTTCTCGTGTGCTAAATTCCGAGAAGGCCAAACTCGGGGTTGATCTTGATAGACTCAAAGAGGAGTTTGATATACTTGAAAAGGCCCACAAGGCCTTGAAGGGTATTCACGCTAGTCTCAAGGAGTCTCATGATCAACTCCAAGTGAAGCTAACTAAGGAGAAAGCAACTTTTCCTCATATGGTTTTAATTGATAATGCAAATGCTACTAACCCGTGTTGTGAGCATATACATCTTGTTGAGGAAAATGCTAAGTTGAAGGAGCAACTTGAGAGAGGTCTTGCGACTTGCATACAAGGCAAGAAGAACCTCAACGGTCTCTTGATCAACCAAAAGGGAGGTGTGGCCAAGGAAGGGGTTGGGTACGTGCCCGACTCCAAGAACAAGAAGAAGAATGACAAGACCAAACGACCTCCTCCCCTCATGCAAACCTTTGTGAGGGAGGGAGAGAGTGCCCCCGAGGAGAAGAAGAAGAACAATGTCAAGAAGGGCAATGTCACCCCTCCCAACAAAGTCGGCGATTTTAATCCTTCTTATGTGTTATGCCGTGCTAGTGATGGGCATGTTTATGCCAAATTTGTTGGTTCTCTTCATGAGTACATTGAATAGTCTATTTGGGTTCCTAAGACCCTTGTTACTAACATCAAAGGACCCATTACAAAATGGGTACCTAAAACCAAGCATTGATCTCTTGTAGGTGTTTGCTTCCGGTGGTGGATCATGGTTGCTCGATAGCGGAGTTACAAATCATATGACCGGAAGCATGGACTTGGTGGTGGACGTGCACAAAGTTCCATCTATGCCCACCAATGTCGAGTGGGGTGATGCCTCATCCTCTAAGGTATTGGGACTTGGCAAGGTGGTCATCTCTCATGATCTCACGATCGAGAAGGTCATGCTTGTTGAGTCCCTTGCATACAATTTACTTTCCGTTCGTCAACTTGCAATCATGGGATTTGCCACTTTCTTTGATATCGATACCGTGGTCCTCTTGTGGAGCAAGACTCTTAAAGTAGCTTTTGTTGGGCATGTCGAGAACGGTCTATATGTGATTAACTTTTCGGAGCGACCCACTAAGACCGCGATATGCCTAATGGCTAAAGTTGATGTGGGATGGCTTTGGCATCACCGTTTAGCCCATGTCAATATGAGATCTTTGCAAAGTCTCCTCAAGGGGGACCATGTCCATGGACTAACGAATGTTAGTTTTGTTAAAGATCATGCTTGAAGTGCCTGTATCAAAGGAAAGCTACATGAGAAGGCTCACCCTCCCACGACTATCATTTATTCAAAGAGGCCCTTGGAGCTCCTTCACATGGATCTTTTTGGGCCCCCATCCTTCGATAGTCTTGGAGGTAGGAAGTATTGCTTGGTGATTGTGGATGACTACTCAAGGTACACGTGGGTGTATTTCTTCAAGAGGAAGAGCGAGACCCAACAAACCGTCATTAACTTTGCAAATGAAGCACAACGTCAACACAATGCAAAGATCTTGACAATAAGAAGTGACAACGGCACCGAGTTCAAGAACTACACCTTGGATGAATTTCTTAGTGATGAGGGAATCAAGCATCAATATTCCGCACCATACACCCCTCAACCAAACGGTGTTGCGGAGAGGAAGAACCGGACGTTGATGGATGCGGCAAGGACCATGATGGCGGAG
The DNA here is from genome assembly GCF_003073215.2 of Triticum urartu. Lineage (NCBI taxonomy): Eukaryota > Viridiplantae > Streptophyta > Magnoliopsida > Poales > Poaceae > Triticum > Triticum urartu. The sequence goes on along the minus strand of NC_053023.1, from coordinate 655,933,010 downwards.
TTCAAGTCTCCGTACAACTTTTGGGACGAAGCCATCAACACCACGTGTCATGCATCCAATCGGCTCTACCTCCGCAAGGGCTTGAACAAGACTCCATATGAGATACTCACCGGTAACAAGCCCAACCTCAAGTACTTCCGGGTATTTGGGTGTAAGTGTTTCATTCTCAAGAAAGGTGTTCGATTGTCTAAATTTGAGGCTAGAGTTTATGAGGGCATATTTGTTGGTTATGCTACAAACTCTCATGCTTACCGTGTCCTCAATAAATCCACGGGACTTATTGAGGAGATGTGTAACGTGGAGTTTGATGAGAATAATGGCTCCCAAGTGGAGCAAAGTGGCACTTGTGATGTAGGTGATGAAATTCCTCCTCAAGCCATAAGAAGAATGGGTGTTGGTTTCATCCTACCCATTGAGGAACCCCTTGTGGCCAAAGGAGAAGGACAATGCTCCACTCAAGTGGAGCCATCACCAACCCAAGGTCCACACGCTTCCGAAGAACAAAGTGAAGGCCCTCAACCTCATGAACAAGACCAAGGGCAAGATCATACTCAAGACGGTGTTGACACACCAAGTGATGCCCAAGGTCAAGTTCTCTTCCCCGAGCAAGTTCAAGATCAAGAACAAGTTCATGACGGCGCTCAAGATGATCAAGTAACCGCTCCTCAACTCACCACCGAGGAGGAATTAGAGCGTCGTGCCGCCAAGGTTGCTTCCAAGCTCTCCACCAAGGATCATCTCATGACGAATGTGCTTGGAAGCTTAAGAAAGGGGGTAAGCACTCGTAGACAATTAGCAAATTATTGTGAGCATCACGCGTTTGTCTCTTGTGTGGAACCCCACAAGGTCTATGAGGCGCTAGAAGATCCGGATTGGCTCAATGCCATGCATGAAGAACTCAACAACTTCGAGCGCAACAAAGTGTGGAGATTGGTGCCAAGGCCAACGGGGAACCACAATGTCATTGGAACCAAGTGGATATTCAAGAACAAGCAAGATGCCCATGGGATTATCATTCGCAACAAGGCTCTTTTGGTAGCACAAGGCTACTCCCAAGTCGAGGGTATCGACTACGGTGAAACCTTTGCTCCCGTTGCTCGTCTTGAATCCATTCGCATGTTGATTGCATATGCTTCTCATCATAAATTTAAGTTACAACAAATGGATGTGAAGAGTGCTTTTCTTAATGGTCCCATTAATGAATTGGTTTACGTCAAGCAACCCCCCGGGTTCGAGGATCCCTACTTTCCCGATCATGTGTATCAACTCGATAAGGCACTCTATGGCCTTAAACAAGCCCCATGTGCGTGGTATGACCACCTTACCGAGTTGTTACAAGACCGTGGTTTTGAAGTTGGGCTAATCGACCCCACTCTTTTTACTAAGAAGGTCAAAGGGGAGTTGTTTGTGTGCCAATTATATGTTGATGATATTATCTTTGGTTCTCCTAACAAAGCTTTCAATGAGGAATTTGCCGCTCTCATGACCTCAAAGTTCGAGATGTCCTCCATGGGAGAGTTGAAGTTCTTTCTAGGGTTCGAAGTGAAGCAAAGAAGAGAAGGAACCTTCATCAATCAATCCAAATACACTCAAGACATGCTCAAGAGATTCAAGCTAAGTGACGTCAAGCCGGCCTCCACTCCAATGCCCACCAAGTGCCAACTTGACTTAGATCCCAATGGTAAAGTGGTGGATCAAAAGGTATATTGTTCCATGATTGGATCCTTGCTTTACCTTTGTGCATCTAGACCAGACATCATGTTGAGTGTGGGAATTTGTGCACGGTTTCAAGCCGCACCTAAGGAAAGTCACTATGTGGCGGTCAAACGAATCTTTCGATATTTGGCTCATACCCCAAACTTTGGCTTATGGTACCCAAGAGGATCAAACTTGAAGCTTGTAGGGTACTCGGATTCCGATTGGGCGGGAGAAAAAGTGGATAGGAAGTCCACTTCCGAAGGGTGCCAATTCCTTGGTTGCTCTTTGGTAAGTTGGTCTTCCAAAAAGCAAAGTTGTGTGTCTCTCTCGTCCATTGAGGCGGAGTATGTTGCCGCCGGTAGTTGTTGTGCACAACTTCTATGGATGAGTCAAACTTTAAAGGATTACGGTGTCACTTGTGACAAAGTGCCTCTTTGGTGTGACAATGAAAGTGCCATCAAGATTTCTCTCAACCTAGTCCAACACTTCAAGACGAAGCATATTGAGATTCGGTATCACTTCATCCAGGATCACATTAGGCAAGGAGAGATCGAGCTCAACTATGTCAACACTCATGACAACCTTGCAGATATTTTCACGAAGCCCTTGGATGAAGCAAGATTTCGCGAGTTAAGGCATGAGCTAAATATCATTAATTCGAGCAATGTGGCTTGAACCCGTGCACACCCTACCACGCTCAATTTGTTGTCTAGTTTAGGTGTAGGCATGGACATAGGGGGAGTGTTGTTCTCTCAATGAACTCTCCCTCCCCTCATTATGCATAAATTGATCAAGTCTTTCACTTTAGCCATTGTTGATGGCACTTGTGCTTCAAAGACGAGTTTTGGTCATGGGCCCAAGGTTAAAATCTTCGCGGTGCCATACCTTTTGACTCAAACATAGGTGGCCTCGGCCACCGCCCTCTTTTGAAGAGGTGTGTCTTGGTCGTTTGCCGTTTTTGTTGTTTCGTCGAGCTAAAACCGTGTTTGTTTAGTTGCCGTGGCATGCTGGGCGGTACTACCGCTGGTGGTGCGCAGTACTACCGCTCGTAAGTGGTACTACCGCCCCCAGCATGGTACTACCGCTGGGGGACGAGAACAGGGGGTTAAGTCGGGGCAGGGGGAGGTTTCTTCTCCCCCATACCCATTCTCTTTGCCCCTCATTTCTCTTCCTCTCTCCAGCCTCCACTCGCCGCGGGAGGGCTCCGGCGGATCTCCGTCTCCGGGGCGTCCCTCTCCATTTCCTTTGGTGGAGTCGATCCCCACCTCGTCCTCTTGCCATGGATGCCGGTATTGCCCCCGTTCCTTCTTTCGTTTTGTCTCTTTTTCAGATCTTGTTTCTTAGGGGCAATGGTGGTTGCATCTCTAGATTTTTGGCTAAATCTAGGCTTGAGTTGGTTGGAGAAGGAAACTAGACTATCTCGATTAGAGTTTGGTAGGATTATTTTTGAATTTGGTAGGCCGGTAGTGCCGGATCTGACCACGGTAGTAGGAACCCGCTGTTTCACCGCCTCGTGCTATAAGAAACTGTTGTTTCTCTGCCTCAAGCAGTACTACCGCTCTCTTTGGAGCGGTACTACCGCTTGAGCTAGAGCGGTACTACCGCTCCCTTTGGGGCGGTACTACTGAAGGAAATATGCCCTAGAGGCAATAATAAAGTTATTATTTATTTCCTTATATCATGATAAATGTTTATTATTCATGCTAGAATTGTATTAACCAGAAACATAATACTTGTGTGAATACATAGACAAACAAAGTGTCACTAGTATACCTCTACTTGACTAGCCCGTTAATCGAAGATGGTTATGTTTCCTAACCATAAACAAAAGATTTGTTATTTGATTAACGGGATCACATCATTAGGAGAATGATGTGATTGACATGACCCATTCCATTAGCTTAGCACCCGATCGTTTAGTATGTTGCTATTGCTTTCTTCATGACTTATACATGTTCCTATGACTATGAGATTATGCAACTCCCGATTGCCGGAGCAAAACTTTGTGTGCTACCAAACGTCACAACATAACTGGGTGATTATAAAGGAGCTCTACAGGTGTCTCCAAAGGTACATGTTGGGTTGGCGTATTTTGAGATTAGGATTTGTCACTCCGATTGTCGGAGAGGTATCTCTGGGCCCTCTCGGTAATGCACATCACATAAGCCTTGCAAGCATTGCAACTAATGAGTTAGTTGTGAGATAATGTATTACGGAAAGAGTAAAGAGACTTGCCGGTAACGAGATTGAACTAGGTATTTGGAATACCGACGATCGAATCTCGGGCAAGTAACATACCGATGACAAAGGGAACAACGTATGTTGTTATGCGGTCTGACCGATAAAGATCTTCGTAGAATATGTAGGAGCCAATATGAGCATCCAGGTTCCGCTATTGGTTATTGACCGGAGACATGTCTCGGTCATGTCTACATTGTTCTCGAACCCGTAGGGTCCGCACGCTTAAGGTTACGATGACAGTTATATTATGAGTTTATACATTTTGATGTACCGAAGTTTGTTCGGAGTCCCGGATGTGATCACGGAGATGACGAGGAGTCTGGAAATGGTCGAGACATAAAGATTGATATATTGGAAGCCTATGTTTGGATACCGGAAGTGTTCCGGGTGAAATCGGGATTTTACTGGAGTACCGGGAGGTTACCGGAACCCCCCGGGAGCTAAATGGGCCATGATGGGCCTTAGTGGAAAAGAGAAGAGGCAGCCCTACATGGGCCATGCGCCCCTCCCCTCCCTTGGTCCGAATAGGACAAGGTGAGGGGGCCGGCCCCTCTCTCTCTTTCCCCCCCTCCGCGAATCCTATTCCAACTAGGATTGGGGGGGGGGATCCGAAAGCACAAGTGCTCCCCAGGTGGTTTTGATAATTGATGACAACATATCTCTTGTTGGACTAACATTTCTATCTAGCATGTTTCAGATAAGTTCAACAATGGAGTGGCATGGACTAAAGGTTGTGGGAACTCCTTCAAGATGCTAAGGACAAAGGATTGGCTAAAGCTTCAAGCTCAAGATTCTTCACTTTACATTTTAGTGATCCAAGATCACATTGAGTCCATAGGAAAAGCCAATACTATCAAGGAGGGATGAGGTGTTGCTTAATGAGCCTCTTGCTTCATGTGCTTAGTGATATGCTCCAAAACGCTCAACTACTTTCCCATATCCACATATGACCTAAACCCTAAGCCAAACTCGGTCCTACCGATTCTTCCTATCCGGCGCCACCGAGTTTCACTTGTCATTAGCCACTGCCAAAACCCTAGCAATTCAGTTCTACCGATAGGGATCTCGGTCTCACCGAGATGGGATTGCAAACTCTCTGTTACCTATTGCAATATTCTCGGTCCCACCGAGATATGCAATCGGTCCCACCGAGATTGCAATGTAAACTCAGTGTTTCCCCTTTGTAACTTTCGGTCTCACCGAGTTCCACTCGGTCTCACCGAAAGAGCAAATCGGTCCCACCGAGTTTTCCTGACCAACTCTCTGGTTAGCTAATTACCAAATTCGGTCTCACCGAGTTTGTGTAATCGGTCTCACCGAGATTACGTTATGCCCAAACCCTAACCATATCGGTCCTACCGAGTTGCATGTCAGTCCCACCGAAAATCACTAACGGTCACTAGGTTTACATTTTCAGTCCGACCGAGTTTATTGATTCGGTCCCACCGAGATTGGAAAACTGTGTAACGGTTGGATTTTGTGTGGAGGCTATATATACCCCTCCACCTCCTTGTCATTCGATGAGAGAGCCATCAGAACGCACACACCATTCCAACTCATATGTTCTGAGAGAGAACCACCTACTCATGTGTTGAGACCAAGATATTCCATTCCTACCATATGAATCTTGATCTCTAGCCTTCCCAAGTTGCTTTCCACTCAAATCTTCTTTCCACCAAATCCAAATCCTATGAGAGAGAGTTGAGTGTTGGGGAGACTATCATTTGAAGCACAAGAGCAAGGAGTTCATTACCTACACACCATTTGTTACTTCTTGGAGAGTGGTGTCTCCTAGATTGGCTAGGTGTCACTTGGGAGCCTCCGACAAGATTGTGGAGTTGAACCAAGGAGTTTGTAAGGGCAAGGAGATCGCCTACTTCGTGAAGATCTACCGCTAGTGAGGCAAGTCCTGTGTGGGCGATGGCCATGGTGGGATAGACAAGGTTGCTTCTTCGTGGACCCTTTGTGGGTGGTTGCTTCTTCGTGGACCCTTCGTGGGTGGAGCCCTGTGTGGACTCGCGCAACCGTTACCCTTGGGTGGAGCCCTGTGTGGACTCGCGCAACCGTTACCCTTCGTGGGTTGAAGTCTCCATCAACGTGGATGTAGGATAGCACCACCTATCCAAACCACGGGAAAAACATCCGTGTCTTCAATTGCGTTTGAATTCTCCAAACCCTTCTCTTTACATTCTTGCAAGTTGCATGCTTTACATTCCGCTGCTCATATACTCTTTGCATGCTTGCTTGATATGTATTGTGTGTGTTGAAATTGTGCCTAAACTCCACTTAAACCGAAAAAGCTTAAAAATTGTAAATTTAGCACTAAGTGTCTAATCACCCCCCTCTAGACACATCTACTTCTAGATCCTACAAGTGGTACCAGAGCTTTGGTCTCCATTGCCTTGGTTTAATCACCATTGGAGGAAGATGGATGTGTCTACATTAGGGAGTCTTAGACATAGAGTGCCTATTCTTGAGGGAGAGTATTTTCATGAGTGGAAAAATGAGATGCTTGTAATCTTCAATCAATATCATTTGAACAAGTATATTGCTAGCCCTTGCGCACCCCATATTGATCCCTTGCATCCTACCCTAGATGAAGATATTGACATGATTCGCAATCTTAGAACTATTGAGCTCATCATTAGAGGATTGCCCAAAAATTTGATTGCTAGTTTGCCTACTCACAATTGTGCCTATACCATATGGAAATTTCTTGAGGAACGATTTCCCGATTATTCCTTGAAAACTTTGGATGAAATTCTCCATAAATCTATTGCAGTCCAAAGGAAATTTGGGACACTTTGATTGATATGCACGAAGGTACCGACTCCGTCAAGGAATCCAAGTTGGATGTGCTTCAAAGCCAACTTGACAAGTTCAAGATGAAGGATGGTGAAGGTGTCGCCAAAATGTACTCTAGGCTTGCTCTCATCACAAATGAGATTGCCGGCTTAGGAAGTGAAGAGATGACCGATAAATTCATCATCAAGAAGATTCTAAGAGCCTTGGATGGAAAATATGATACCGTGTGCACATTGATCCAAATGATGCCCAATTACAAAGATCTCAAGCCAACGGAGGTGATTGGAAGAATTGTTGCTCATGAGATGTCACTTAAGGATAAAGAGGAACTTCACAACAAATCAAGTGGTGCCTATAAAGCCTCATGTGAAGCCCCTACATCATCAAGTGAGAAACAAGACTTCAATGAAGAATTGAGCTTAATGGTGAAGAACTTCAACAAGTTCTACAAGAGTAGAAGCAACGATAGAAGCTCCAAGTCAAGGTCCTACAATGACAAAAGATCTAGTCGAGAGCGAAACTGCTACAATTGTGGAAGACCCGGACACTATTTCAATGAGTGTACGGCTCCCTACAAGAGAAGAGAAGATTCTCCAAAAAGAAGAAGCAAAGGATCACCACCAAGAGGGAGAAGGAGTAGAGATGATCGTTATGAACGAAGATACTCACGGAGAAGCAAGGATTTGGAAAGGAAGGAAAAATCATCAAGGAGCTACACAAGACGAAGACATCAAGCTCATGTTGGTGAATGGGTATCCGGCTCCGACTCCGACAGCCACTCCGAGAGAAGTTATCACTCCGACTCCGAAGATACTCAAGATGAAGGTGTTGCCGGTCTAGCACTTGTGTCAACCAACTCCTACGACATATTTGACTCACCAAATGAAGGAATTGGAAGATGCTTCATGGCCAAAGGTCCTAAGGTAACACACCCCGAGTATGTTGATTTCAATAGTGATGAAGATGACTTGTTACGTGATGATTTGCTTGTTGACAACTCTAGTGATAAATACTATGATGAAATGTCAATTAAACATGCTAATCAAGATAAAACGAATGACAATGATAAGGAGAAGATTGAGGCCCTAACTAAAGAACTAAACACTCTTAAGTTAGCTCATGAAACCATCTTCGAAGATCATCGAGAACTTTTAAGAGCTCATGAGAAATTACGCTTTGAAAAGCTCAATCTTGAGCAAGAGCATGAGTTCTTAAAGGCAATCAATGATGATCTCCGCAAGAAAAGTTCTTCTTACATTTCCAAGCGTTTACTCTTGTCCACTTACATGCCTCAAGTCAAATCTAGTAACAAGAAAGATTCTTCCTCTAGCAGTAACAATGATCATGTTAAATCCAATATTGTTGCTTCTAGTAGCTCTCTTGATTCCACTAATGATTCTCTTAGCCAAGTTACACTTGAGCAAGAAAATAGTTTATTGAAGGGAATTATAGAGAAAGGAGTGTACAAAAGCCTTGCCGGGAGTAAGCAATTCGAGGAAATTGTGCGCAAGCAAGGAATGCACCGGAAGAAGCAAGGTGTTGGTTTTGAACGAAAGTTCAATGCCAATGGAGTTGAGTGGGAAGAAGATCAATACCCCAAGACAAAGTTTATCCCTCAACAAGAGAAGTATACTTCTTTCAAGGGGACACAAGCTCAAGATGATCTTCCACCACAAGACTACAAGCAAAAAGGCAAGGACAAGCTTCAAGAGGAAATTGATGCATTTGAAGAAGCTCCAAAGACCTTAGTCAAGTGGATTCCCAAGACTACTTCAAGTTCCACTTCATCAAGTACGACTACAACTCCAAGGATTCCCATCAAGATGATGTGGATCCAAAAGAAGAAGAACTAGAGAGTTCTTTAGGGTGACTCCGCCAACATACTTCACTCTTATCATTTTGGAAAGAACAAGTGCAATCAACTTCCACATCTTGCACTATTTCAAGGAGTCACAAACCCTCTTGTTGGTAAGACAAGGGACAAGGTAACCTAAAAGTTTTCATGGACATCATCTTTTGTGTGCATCACTCTATGTCTATGGATATCCTTGTTTGTTCCTTGTGGGACTAACCCACGTAGGTATTGAAAGTGCAATTCACTCAAATGGATAGCTCCAAGAGATCAACATCAACATTGAGCATCCACATCTTCAATATCTACATGAAGTCATCATCGACAAAACCCAAGGTTAGTTCATCCCTCTTAGGGGGGATATCACATCTAGGGGGAGCTTTACTCTAAGACTTGAGCTAAAGCAACTCTAAAGATGTGAACACAACAATGCTTTATGTAAAAGTGGTAACCCCACTTGAGCTTAAACGATGAGTATGACCTATGATCAAGTGACCTCACTTGACTCCTAAGTCAATATACTCATATATAGATGACCTAGTCATCGCAAATTGCTTGATAGATGCTAGAACTAGTTGTGCATGCCTTGTCACATATTTCATTTGCCATCTTATTGTGTGAGCATGCTGGTTGCATATTTTACTCATGCGAGGACATCCACTTGTTGTTTTGATTGTTTGGTTTTATCTTCTTTTGCCAAGTGGATGGACAAGAATGCCTAAGAACCCCCTCTAGCTATCTATGCTTTTCTCGTCTCAAACTCTATTCATGCTGCATCACAAAATTTGATCAAGTCAGATTCGAACCACTCTGTGTGAGGAGCGCTCGGAGTCCCCGATTCGTCATAGACTTTAACTTCCAAAACCTCTTTATGATTCTCGGTCTGACCGATACTCCACTTTCGGTCCTACCGAGATCATTAAGTTGATCTAGGTTTTTGATCTCGGTGCAACCGATTTGAACATTTCGGTCACACCGAGTTTCAGTAACTGCTTGCAGTTATGAATCTCGGTGCCACCGAGTTGTTCCACTCGGTCACACCGACAGGGTCGGGCTATATATCACGGGCAAAATTTGGAAATTTCTCCGAACCTCTTCGCCCGCGCGATAGCCTGCTCTGCCCTCGTGGTCTCCGG